>NW_025746126.1:0-87500 GCF_021184085.1 Oncorhynchus gorbuscha
CGATGTATACCATGCATTTGGTTGGACGATGTATACCATGCATTTGGTTGGACGATGTATACCATGCATTTGGTTGGACGATGTATACCATGCATTTGGTTGGACGATGTATACCATGCATTTGGTTGGACGATGTATACCATGCATTTGGTTGGACGATGTACACCATGCATTTGGTTGGACGATGTATACCATGCATTTGGTTGGACGATGTATACCATGCATTTGGTTGGACGATGTATACCATGCATTTGGTTGGACGATGTACACCATGCATTTGGTTGGACGATGTACACCATGCATTTGGTTGGACGATGTATACCATGCATTTGGTTGGACGATGTATACCATGCATTTGGTTGGACGATGTATACCATGCATTTGGTTGGGCGATGTATACCATGCATTTGGTTGGACGATGTATACCATGCATTTGGTTGGACGATGTACACCATGCATTTGGTTGGACGATGTACACCATGCATTTGGTTGGACGATGTACACCATGCATTTGGTTGGACGATGTATACCATGCATTTGGTTGGACGATGTATACCATGCATTTGGTTGGACGATGTATACCATGCATTTGGTTGGACGATGTATACCATGCATTTGGTTGGACGATGTATACCATGCATTTGGTTGGACGATGTACACCATGCATTTGGTTGGGCGATGTACACCATGCATTTGGTTGGGCGATGTACACCATGCATTTGGTTGGACGATGTACACCATGCATTTGGTTGGACGATGTACACCATGCATTTGGTTGGACGATGTACACCATGCATTTGGTTGGACGATGTACACCATGCATTTGGTTGGACGATGTATACCATGCATTTGGTTGGACGATGTATACCATGCATTTGGTTGGACGATGTATACCATGCATTTGGTTGGACGATGTATACCATGCATTTGGTTGGACGATGTATACCATGCATTTGGTTGGACGATGTACACCATGCATTTGGTTGGACGATGTATACCATGCATTTGGTTGGACGATGTATACCATGCATTTGGTTGGACGATGTATACCATGCATTTGGTTGGACGATGTATACCATGCATTTGGTTGGACGATGTATACCATGCATTTGGTTGGACGATGTATACCATGCATTTGGTTGGACGATGTATACCATGCATTTGGTTGGACGATGTATACCATGCATTTGGTTGGACGATGTACACCATGCATTTGGTTGGACGATGTACACCATGCATTTGGTTGGACGATGTACACCATGCATTTGGTTGGACGATGTACACCATGCATTTGGTTGGACGATGTACACCATGCATTTGGTTGGACGATGTACACCATGCATTTGGTTGGACGATGTACACCATGCATTTGGTTGGACGATGTACACCATGCATTTGGTTGGACGATGTACACCATGCATTTGGTTGGACGATGTACACCATGCATTTGGTTGGACGATGTACACCATGCATTTGGTTGGACGATGTACACCATGCATTTGGTTGGACGATGTACACCATGCATTTGGTTGAAACTGATACTATCTCATGTTACAGACGATGTACACCATGCATTTGGTTGGGCGTGTACACCATGCATTTGGTTGGAGCCGATGTACACCATGCATTTGGTTGGACGATGCACCACATGTGCATTTTGAGTTTGGACGATGTACACCATGCGTTGGTTGGACGATGCTTATGCACCATACATTTGGTTGGACGATGTATACCATGCATTTGTTGAACTGATGCTTATACCATGCATTTGGTTGGGCGATGTATACCATGCATTTGGTTGGGCGATATTATACCATGCATTTGGTTGGACGATGTATACCATGCATTTTGGTTGAACGATGTACATGCATTTGTATACCATGCATTTGGTTGGACGATGTATACCATGCATTTGGTTGACGATGTATACACCATGCATTTGGTTGGACGATGTATACCATGCATTTGGTTGGACGATGTATACCATGCATTTGGTTGGACGCATGTACACCATGCATTTGGTTGGACGATGTACAATGATTTGGTTGTATACCACATGCATTTGGTTGGGTGATGACGATGTAGACGACACACCATGCATTGCTGTACATATGCATTTGGTTGAGACGTGTACACACCATGCATTTGGTTGGGCGATGTATACCATGCATTTGGTTGGACGATGTATACCATTTGGTTGCATACCATCATTTAGTTTGAGCGATGTATACCATGCATTTGGTTGGATCGATGTATACCATGCATTTGGTTGGACGATGTATACCATGCATTTGGTTGGACGATGTACACCATGCATTTGGTTGGGACGATGTATACCATGCATTTGGTTGGACGATGTACACCATGCATTTGGTTGGACGATGTATACCATGCATTTTGGTTGGGATGCATTTAGTTGAATGATGTACACCATGCATTTGGTTGGACGATGTATACCATGCATTTGGTTGACGATGTACACCATGCATTTTAGACGATGTATACCATGCATTTAGTTGGACGATGTATACCATGCATTTGGTTGGTATACGATGTACACCATGCATTTGGTTGATACCAGCCATTTGGTTGAATGATGTATACCATGCATTTGGTTGGACGATGTACACCATGCATTTGGTTGGACGATGTGATAGCACCATGCATTTGGTTGGGCGATGTATACCATGCATTTGGTTGGACGATGTATACCATGCATTTGGTTGGACGATGTATACCATGCATTTAGTTAGATGCATTTGGTTGGACGATGTATACCATGCATTTGGTTGGACGATGTACACCATGCATTTCGTTGGACGATGTACATACCATGCATTTGGTTGGACGATGTACACCATGCATTTGGTTGGAAGATGTACACCATGTACACCATGCATTTTGGTTGGATTTGGTTGATGTACACCATGCATTTGGTTGGGACGATGTACACCATGCATTTGGTTGACTATGATGTACACCATGCATTTGGTTGAACGATGTACACCATGCATTTGGTGTACACCATGCATTTGGTTGGGCGACACCATGCATTTGGTTGGGCGATGTACACCATGCATTTGGTTGAACGATGTACACCATGCATTTGGTTGGGCGATGTACACCATGCATTTGGTTGGACGATGTATACCATGCATTTGGTTGGAGCGATGTATACCATGCATTTGGTTGGACGATGTATACCATGCATTTGGTTGGACGATGTATACACCATGCATTTGGTTGGACGATGTACACCATGCATTTGGTTGGGCGATGTACACCATGCATTTGGTTGGACGATGTATACCATGCATTTGGTTGGGCGATGTACACCATGCATTTGGTTGGACGATGTACACCATGCATTTGGTTGGGCGATGTACACCATGCATTTGGTTGGACGATGTATACCATGCATTTGGTTGGACGATGTATACCATGCATTTGGTTGGGCGATGTATACCATGCATTTGGTTGTATACCATGCATTTGGTTGGACGATGTATACCATGCATTTGGTTGGGCGATGTATACCATGCATTTGGTTGATGTATACCATGCGATGTATACCATGCATTTGGTTGGACGATGTATACCATGCATTTGGTTGGACGATGTATACCATGCATTTGGTTGGGCGATGTATACCATGCATTTGGTTGGACGATGTATACCATGCATTTGGTTGGATGTATACCATGCATTTGGTTATACCATGCATTTGGTTGGACGATGTATACCATGCATTTGGTTGGACGATGTACACCATGCATTTGGTTGGACGATGTACACCATGCATTTGGTTGGACGATGTACACCATGCATTTGGTTGGACGATGTACACCATGCATTTGGTTGGACGATGTACACCATGCATTTGGTTGGACGATGTATACCATGCATTTGGTTGGGCGATGTACACCATGCATTTGGTTGGACGATGTACACCATGCATTTGGTTGGACGATGTACACCATGCATTTGGTTGGACGATGTATACCATGCATTTGGTTGACGATGTACACCATGCATTTGGTTGGACGATGTACACCATGCATTTGGTTGGACGATGTACACCATGCATTTGGTTGGACGATGTACACCATGCATTTGGTTGGACGATGTACACCATGCATTTGGTTGGACGATGTACACCATGCATTTGGTTGGACGATGTACACCATGCATTTGGTTGGACGATGTACACCATGCATTTGGTTGGACGATGTACACCATGCATTTGGTTGGACGATGTACACCATGCATTTGGTTGGACGATGTATACCATGCATTTGGTTGGACGATGTATACCATGCATTTGGTTGGACGATGTATACCATGCATTTGGTTGGACGATGTATACCATGCATTTGGTTGGACGATGTATACCATGCATTTGGTTGGACGATGTATACCATGCATTTGGTTGGACGATGTATACCATGCATTTGGTTGGACGATGTATACCATGCATTTGGTTACGATGTATACCATGCATTTGGTTGGACGATGTACACCATGCATTTGGTTGGACGATGTACACCATGCATTTGGTTGGACGATGTACACCATGCATTTGGTTGACGATGTACACCCATTTGGTTGCACCATGCATTTGGTTGGACGATGTACACCATGCATTTGGTTGGACGATGTACACCATGCATTTGGTTGGACGATGTATACCATGCATTTGGTTGACGATGTACACCATGCATTTGGTTGGACGATGTACACCATGCATTTGGTTGATGTACACCATGCATTTGTATGTACCATGCATTTGGTTGGACGATGTACACCATGCATTTGGTTGACGATGTACACCATGATGTACACCATGCATTTGGTTGGACGATGTACACCATGCATTTGGTTGGACGATGTATACCATGCATTTGGTTGGACGATGTACACCATGCATTTGGTTGGACGATGTACACCATGCATTTGGTTGGACGATGTACACCATGCATTTGGTTGGACGATGTACACCATGCATTTGGTTGGACGATGTACACCATGCATTTGGTTGGACGATGTACACCATGCATTTGGTTGGACGATGTACACCATGCATTTGGTTGGACGATGTACACCATGCATTTGGTTGGACGATGTACACCATGCATTTGGTTGGACGATGTACACCATGCATTTGGTTGACGATGTACACCATGCATTTGGTTGGACGATGTATACCATGCATTTGGTTGGACGATGTATACCATGCATTTGGTTGGACGATGTATACCATGCATTTGGTTGGACGATGTATACCATGCATTTGGTTGGACGATGTATACCATGCATTTGGTTGGACGATGTATACCATGCATTTGGTTGGACGATGTATACCATGCATTTGGTTGGACGATGTATACCATGCATTTGGTTGGACGATGTATACCATGCATTTGGTTGGACGATGTATACCATGCATTTGGTTGGACCATGCGATGTATACCATGCATTTGGTTGGACGATGTATACCATGCATTTGGTTGGACGATGTATACCATGCATTTGGTTGGACGATGTATACCATGCATTTGGTTGGACGATGTATACCATGCATTTGGTTGGACGATGTACACCATGCATTTGGTTGGACGATGTACACCATGCATTTGCATTTGGACGATGTATACCATGCATTTGGTTGGACGATGTATACCATGCATTTGGTTGGACGATGTATACCATGCATTTGGTTGGACGATGTACACCATGCATTTGGTTGACGATGTATACCATGCATTTGGTTGGACGATGTACACCATGCATTTGGTTGGACGATGTACACCATGCCGATGTATACCATGCATTTGGTTGGACGATGTACACCATGCATTTGGTTGGACGATGTACACCATGCATTTGGTTGGACGATGTACACCATGCATTTGGTTGGACGATGTATACCATGCATTTGGTTGGACGATGTATACCATGCATTTACGATGTATACCATGCATTTGGTTGGACGATGTACACCATGCATTTGGTTGGACGATGTATACCATGCATTTGGTTGGACGATGTATACCATGCATTTGGTTGGACCATGATGTACACCATGCATTTGGTTGGACGATGTATACCATGCATTTGGTTGGACGATGTATACCATGCATTTGGTTGGACGATGTACACCATGCATTTGGTTGGACGATGTATACCATGCATTTGGTTGGACGATGTATACCATGCATTTGGTTGGACGATGTATACCATGCATTTGGTTGGACGATGTACACCATGCATTTGGTTGACGATGTACACCATGCATTTGGTATGTACACCATGCATTTGGTTGGACGATGTATACCATGCATTTGGTTGGACGATGTATACACCATGCATTTGGTTGGACGATGTATACCATGCATTTGGTTGGACGATGTATACCATGCATTTGGTTTGTATACCATGCATTTGGTTGGACGATGTATACCATGCATTTGGTTGGACGATGTATACCATGCATTTGGTTGACGATGTATACCATGCATTTGGTTGGACGATGTATACCATGCATTTGGTTGGACGATGTATACCATGCATTTGGTTGGATGTATACCATGCATTTGTTACACCATGCATTTGGTTGGACGATGTATACCATGCATTTGGTTGGACGATGTACACCATGCATTTGGTTGGACGATGTACACCATGCATTTGGTTGGACGATGTACACCATGCATTTGGTTGGACGATGTACACCATGCATTTGGTTGGACGATGTACACCATGCATTTGGTTGACGATGTACACCATGCATTTGGTTGGACGATGTACACCATGCATTTGGTTGGACGATGTACACCATGCATTTGGTTGACGATGTACACCATGCATTTGGTTGGACGATGTATACCATGCATTTGGTTGGACGATGTACACCATGCATTTGGTTGGACGATGTACACCATGCATTTGGTTGGACGATGTATACCATGCATTTGGTTGGACGATGTATACCATGCATGTACGATGTATACCATGCATTTGGTTGGACGATGTATACCATGCATTTGGTTGGACGATGTATACCATGCATTTGGTTGGACGATGTATACCATGCATTTGGTTGGACGATGTACACCATGCATTTGGTTGGACGATGTATACCATGCATTTGGTTGGACGATGTATACCATGCATTTGGTTGGACGATGTATACCATGCATTTGGTTGGACGATGTATACCATGCATTTGGTTGGACGATGTACACCATGCATTTGGTTGGACGATGTACACCATGCATTTGGTTGGACGATGTATACCATGCATTTGGTTGGACGATGTACACCATGCATTTGGTTGGACGATGTACACCATGCATTTGGTTGGTATACGATACACCATGCATTTGGTTACGATGTACACCATGCATTTGGTTGGACGATGTACACCATGCATTTGGTTGGACGATGTACACCATGCATTTGGTTGGACGATGTACACCATGCATTTGGTTGGACGATGTACACCATGCATTTGGTTGGACGATGTACACCATGCATTTGGTTGGACGATGTACACCATGCATTTGGTTGGACGATGTACACCATGCATTTGGTTGGACGATGTATACCATGCATTTGGTTGACGATGTACACCATGCATTTGGTTGGACGATGTATACCATGCATTTGGTTGGACGATGTATACCATGCATTTGGTTGGACGATGTACACCATGCATTTGGTTGGACGATGTATACCATGCATTTGGTTGGACGATGTATACCATGCATTTGGTTGGACGATGTACACCATGCATTTGGTTGGACGATGTATACCATGCATTTGGTTGGACGATGTATACCATGCATTTGGTTGGACGATGTATACCATGCATTTGGTTGGACGATGTATACCATGCATTTGGTTGGACGATGTATACCATGCATTTGGTTGGACGATGTATACCATGCATTTGGTTGGACGATGTATACCATGCATTTGGTTGGACGATGTATACCATGCATTTGGTTGGACGATGTATACCATGCATTTGGTTGGACGATGTATACCATGCATTTGGTTGGACGATGTATACCATGCATTTGGTTGGACGATGTACACCATGCATTTGGTTGGACGATGTACACCATGCATTTGGTTGGACGATGTACACCATGCATTTGGTTGGACGATGTACACCATGCATTTGGTTGGACGATGTACACCATGCATTTGGTTGGACGATGTACACCATGCATTTGGTTGGACGATGTACACCATGCATTTGGTTGGACGATGTACACCATGCATTTGGTTGGACGATGTATACCATGCATTTGGTTGGACGATGTACACCATGCATTTGGTTGGACGATGTACACCATGCATTTGGTTGGACGATGTACACCATGCATTTGGTTGGACGATGTACACCATGCATTTGGTTGGACGATGTACACCATGCATTTGGTTGGACGATGTACACCATGCATTTGGTTGGACGATGTACACCATGCATTTGGTTGGACGATGTACACCATGCATTTGGTTGGACGATGTACACCATGCATTTGGTTGGACGATGTACACCATGCATTTGGTTGGACGATGTATACCATGCATTTGGTTGGACGATGTATACCATGCATTTGGTTGACGATGTATACCATGCATTTGGTTACGATGTATACCATGCATTTGGTTGGACGATGTATACCATGCATTTGGTTGGACGATGTATACCATGCATTTGGTTGGACGATGTATACCATGCATTTGTTACCATGCATTTGGTTGACGATGTACCATGCATTTGGTTGGACGATGTATACCATGCATGCATTTGCATTTGGTTGGACGATGTATACCATGCATTTGGTTGGACGATGTATACCATGCATTTGGTTGGACGATGTATACCATGCATTTGGTTGGACGATGTATACCATGCATTTGGTTGGACGATGTATACCATGCATTTGGTTGGATGTATACCATGCATTTGTATACCATGCATTTGGTTGGACGATGTATACCATGCATTTGGTTGGACGATGTATACCATGCATTTGGTTGGACCGATGTATACCATGCATTTGGTTGGACCATGTATACCATGCATTTGGTTGGACGATGTATACCATGCATTTGGTTGGACGATGTATACCATGCATTTGGTTGGACGATGTATACCATGCATTTGGTTGGACGATGTATACCATGCATTTGGTTGGACGATGTATACCATGCATTTGGTTACGATGTACACCATGCATTTGGTTGGACGATGTATACCATGCATTTGTTACGATGTATACCATGCATTTGGTTGGACGATGTACACCATGCATTTGGTTGGACGATGTACACCATGCATTTGGTTGGACGATGTACACCATGCATTTGGTTGGACGATGTATACCATGCATTTGGTTGGACGATGTACACCATGCATTTGGTTGGACGATGTACACCATGCATTTGGTTGGACGATGTACACCATGCATTTGGTTGGACGATGTATACCATGCATTTGGTTGGACGATGTACACCATGCATTTGGTTGGACGATGTACACCATGCATTTGGTTGATGACCATGCATTTGTACACCATGCATTTGGTTGGACGATGTACACCATGCATTTGGTTGGACGATGTACACCATGCATTTGGTTGGACGATGTACACCATGCATTTGGTGACGATGTATACCATGCATTTGGTTGGACGATGTACACCATGCATTTGGTTGGACGATGTACACCATGCATTTGGTTGGACGATGTACACCATGCATTTGGTTGGACGATGTACACCATGCATTTGGTTGGACGATGTACACCATGCATTTGGTTGGACGATGTATACCATGCATTTGGTTACCATGTATACCATGCATTTGGTTGGACGATGTATACCATGCATTTGGTTGGACGATGTATACCATGCATTTGGTTGGACGATGTATACCATGCATTTGGTTGACGATGTATACCATGCATTTGGTTGGACGATGTATACCATGCATTTGGTTGATGTATACCATGCGATGATGTATACCATGCATTTGGTTGGACGATGTATACCATGCATTTGGTTGGACGATGTATACCATGCATTTGGTTGGACGATGTATACCATGCATTTGGTTGGACGATGTATACCATGCATTTGGTTGGACGATGTATACCATGCATTTGGTTGGACGATGTATACCATGCATTTGGTTGACCATGATGTATACCATGCATTTGGTTGGACGATGTATACCATGCATTTGGTTGGACGATGTATACCATGCATTTGGTTGGACGATGTATACCATGCATTTGGTTGGACGATGTATACCATGCATTTGGTTGGACGATGTATACCATGCATTTGGTTGGACGATGTATACCATGCATTTGGTTGGACGATGTATACCATGCATTTGGTTGGACGATGTATACCATGCATTTGGTTGGACGATGTATACCATGCATTTGGTTGGACGATGTATACCATGCATTTGGTTGGACGATGTACACCATGCATTTGGTTGGACGATGTACACCATGCATTTGGTTGGACGATGTACACCATGCATTTGGTTGGGCGATGTACACCATGCATTTGGTTGGACGATGTACACCATGCATTTGGTTGGACGATGTACACCATGCATTTGGTTGGACGATGTACACCATGCATTTGGTTGGACGATGTACACCATGCATTTGGTTGGACGATGTACACCATGCATTTGGTTGGACGATGTACACCATGCATTTGGTTGTACACCATGCACGATGTACACCATGCATTTGGTTGGACGATGTACACCATGCATTTGGTTGGACGATGTACACCATGCATTTGGTTGGACGATGTACACCATGCATTTGGTTGGACGATGTACACCATGCATTTGGTTGGACGATGTACACCATGCATTTGGTTGGACGATGTACACCATGCATTTGGTTGGACGATGTACACCATGCATTTGGTTGGACGATGTATACCATGCATTTGGTTGGACGATGTATACCATGCATTTGGTTGGACGATGTATACCATGCATTTGGTTGGACGATGTATACCATGCATTTGGTTGGACGATGTATACCATGCATTTGGTTGGACGATGTATACCATGCATTTGGTTGGACGATGTATACCATGCATTTGGTTGGACGATGTATACCATGCATTTGGTTGGACGATGTATACCATGCATTTGGTTGGACGATGTATACCATGCATTTGGTTGGACGATGTATACCATGCATTTGGTTGGACGATGTATACCATGCATTTGGTTGGACGATGTATACCATGCATTTGGTTGGACGATGTATACCATGCATTTGGTTGGACGATGTATACCATGCATTTGGTTGGACGATGTATACCATGCATTTGGTTGGACGATGTATACCATGCATTTGGTTGGACGATGTATACCATGCATTTGGTTGGACGATGTATACCATGCATTTGGTTGGACGATGTATACCATGCATTTGGTTGGACGATGTATACCATGCATTTGGTTGGACGATGTATACCATGCATTTGGTTGGACGATGTATACCATGCATTTGGTTGGACGATGTACACCATGCATTTGGTTGGACGATGTACACCATGCATTTGGTTGGACGATGTACACCATGCATTTGGTTGGACGATGTACACCATGCATTTGGTTGGACGATGTACACCATGCATTTGGTTGGACGATGTACACCATGCATTTGGTTGGACGATGACGATGTACACCATGCATTTGGTTGGACGATGTACACCATGCATTTGGTTGGACGATGTACACCATGCATTTGGTTGGACGATGTACACCATGCATTTGGTTGGACGATGTACACCATGCATTTGGTTGGACGATGTACACCATGCATTTGGTTGGACGATGTACACCATGCATTTGGTTGGACGATGTACACCATGCATTTGGTTGGACGATGTACACCATGCATTTGGTTGGACGATGTACACCATGCATTTGGTTGGACGATGTACACCATGCATTTGGTTGGACGATGTACACCATGCATTTGGTTGGACGATGTACACCATGCATTTGGTTGGACGATGTACACCATGCATTTGGTTGGACGATGTACACCATGCATTTGGTTGGACGATGTACACCATGCATTTGGTTGGACGATGTACACCATGCATTTGGTTGGACGATGTACACCATGCATTTGGTTGGACGATGTACACCATGCATTTGGTTGGACGATGTATACCATGCATTTGGTTGATGTACACCATGATGTATACCATGCATTTGGTTGGACGATGTATACCATGCATTGCATGTATACCATGCATTTGGTTGGACGATGTATACCATGCATTTGGTTGGACGATGTATACCATGCATTTGGTTGGACGATGTATACCATGCATTTGGTTGGACGATGTATACCATGCATTTGGTTGGACGATGTATACCATGCATTTGGTTGGACGATGTATACCATGCATTTGGTTGGACGATGTATACCATGCATTTGGTTGGACGATGTATACCATGCATTTGGTTGGGACGATGTATACCATGCATTTGGTTGGACGATGTATACCATGCATTTGGTTGGACGATGTATACCATGCATTTGGTTGGACGATGTATACCATGCATTTGGTTGGACGATGTATACCATGCATTTGGTTGGACGATGTATACCATGCATTTGGTTGGACGATGTATACCATGCATTTGGTTGGACGATGTATACCATGCATTTGGTTGGACGATGTATACCATGCATTTGGTTGGACGATGTATACCATGCATTTGGTTGGACGATGTATACCATGCATTTGGTTGGACGATGTATACCATGCATTTGGTTGGACGATGTATACCATGCATTTGGTTGGACGATGTATACCATGCATTTGGTTGGACGATGTATACCATGCATTTGGTTGGACGATGTATACCATGCATTTGGTTGGACGATGTATACCATGCATTTTTGGTTGGTTGGACGATGTATACCATGCATTTGGTTGGACGATGTACACCATGCATTTGGTTGGACGATGTATACCATGCATTTGGTTGGACGATGTATACCATGCATTTGGTTGGACGATGTACACCATGCATTTGGTTGGACGATGTACACCATGCATTTGGTTGGACGATGTATACCATGCATTTGGTTGGACGATGTACACCATGCATTTGGTTGGACGATGTATACCATGCATTTGGTTGGACGATGTATACCATGCATTTGGTTGGCCGATGTACACCATGCATTTGGTTGGACGATGTATACCATGCATTTGGTTGGACGATGTATACCATGCATTTGGTTGGACGATGTATACCATGCATTTGGTTGGACGATGTATACCATGCATTTGGTTGGCCGATGTACACCATGCATATCCCGTACATACGACTAATACAACTTTTGAATACTATTTCATCTTTGTTGCTGAGTCATGGTGGGTGCAGTCGGCTGAAATGGAGAGCAGGGTATGCTGAGGTCAGCGTTAGGCCTCAGTGAGCCACTTCTAGTAGTGGCTCCCATTAACAATTTGGCTACTTTGTCCATCTTAAATATGAGACAGTAAACAGTAGAAAGATGTGTGTCAGGGGGAAGGACAGCTGTAGTGAAGCCAGGTGTCAGAACCACTCTAAATGCTGGTTCTCAACGCAGACGACTCTTGTCGCTGGGTGACTTTGGACGGCTCATAATAATGCCTGCAATGAAGTGAATGGAATAGTATCAAACAAAAGGAAATCATGGGTCTGATGTGTTTGATACCATTCCATTCATTCCATTCCAGCCATTACTCTGAACAGCCATTACTATGAGCAGCCATTACGATGAGCAGCCATTACTATGAGCAGCCATTACGATGAGCAGCCATTACGATGAGCAGCCATTACTCTGAACAGCCATTACTATGAGCAGCCATTACGATGAGCAGCCATTACTATGAGCAGCCATTACGATGAGCAGCCATTACTATGAGCAGCCATTACTATGAGCAGCCATTACGATGAGCAGCCATTACGATGAGCAGCCATTACTATGAGCAGCCATTACGATGAGCAGCCATTACGATGAGCAGCCATTACGATGAGCAGCCATTACGATGAGCAGCCATTACTATGAGCAGCCATTACTATGAGCAGCCATTACTATGAGCAGCCATTACTATGAGCAGCCATTACTATGAGCAGCCATTACTATGAGCAGCCATTACTATGAGCAGCCATTACTATGAGCTTGTCCTCCCCAATGAAGGTACCACCAGCCGTCTGTGTGTTAGAGTGTCATAAGCACAACATAAGAGTATCCCTGTGTTTAGTCATGTTTAGACAGTTAACATATCAAATGATGTAACACTGTCATGCTGCATGGAGCACACAGCTACTCTAAATTGCAGCCCGTGCCAAACCTGTTATTATGTCTGACAGACAGGTACCTTAGCTAAACACTTTGACATGAGGGCGTAAAGTCACTTTTCATCAGTGCTGTGTCTGTTTGTCAACTGTGCTGTGTCTGTACAGTCATCGTTCTTCAGAGGCGAGCTCCCTCCCGGTCCCCAGTCTATGCTAGCTAGCAGCTCAATTACGATATGTCCTCTCTGAAGCTAATCAAGCCCTTTCACTGTTCTTCCTCTGTGAACAAGACCGTCATTAGCCCAATTCCCCTCCCTCTAATGGTTAATGTGCATGGCATTAACCTCCTGAGCCAAATAGCAGGTTTAGACACAGTACGAAGACTAGAGGGACATTCTGGACACCGGTTTAGACAATAGAGGAGTCAACAAAGCAGGAAATGGGTGTTTTTATCTGGGGTAATAACCACCTGTGTCTGTGGGAATGTTGGGTGTTCTGGCACAGCTGTTAGGACAACTTGGAGACTGCATAAGAAGATGACTTACTGAAGAGTCTTACCTTCAGAATCAAGACCATTAGAATCAAGACCTTTAGAATCAAGACCATTAGAATCAAGACCTTTAGAATCAAGACCTTCAGAGTCAAGACTTTTAGAATCAACACCTTCAGAATCAACACCTTCAGAGTCAAGACCTTCAGAGTCAAGACCTTCAGCATCAAGACCTTCAGAGCCAAGACCTTCAGAGTCAAAACCTTCAGAATCAAGACCTTCAGAATCAAGACCTTCAGAGTCAAGACCTTCAGAGTCAAGACCTTCAGAGTCAAGACCTTCAGAATCAAGACCTTCAGAGTCAAGACCTTCAGAGTCAAGACCTTAAGAGTCAAGGCCTTCAGAATCAAGACCTTCAGAATCAAGACCTTCAGAGTCAAGACCTTCAGAGTCAAGACCTTCAGAGTCAAGACCTTCAGAATCAAGACCTTCAGAGTCAAGACCTTCAGAATCAAGACCTTCAGAATAAAGCCACAGCTGTTTTTTTCTTCTTTTTTTCTACAGAGATTCCATGCTCGCCATCCTGGCTGAATTACTCATTAGTAGCATTCAAACACATTTATTTAATATTCAGTAATCATAGAATGTACACAAACGGCATGTTTGTTTAACAGTAAATCATTTATATTTATTTTACTCTAACTGTATGTAGTTACACTATCAACTGGTATAATATGAGGCAAACAAACAATATACTTTCTCAATTCTTTTCATCAGATAGACATCTAGAACATTGGCAATTTAGAGTGAAAATTGCCAAAATTGCTCCCAGCTATAAAATATATATTCAGCTAGTCTAGCGGCAAACTAGTGGAGAACGGAGATGGTAATGAAGGCTGTGGGTTATCTGGGAGACACATTTCTTCCCATTAAAATGTTTCCTCCCACTATTACCACCATAATTGCACCCACTAGACATGAACATGGTCCACTGCTTGGTCAGCTGAAGATGAGTCACTCTGAACAATAACACAGACAGCAGGTTTATACAAATCCCAATTGTCGGTTAAAAGATGGGGATGTAATGTGTTAAAAATAAGCCTTATTGCTTTGCTTTTCACTTGTCATTTGCCGTGGTGTGTGTAGTGATACTTCAAATAGAACAGTAAACAAGTATTTTTGCCTCATGCCCATGGTATATAGTCTCATATACACACGGCTGGGATGCAGTTTTAGCCAATGTACATTATTAACTGGGTAGTTCGAGCCCTGAACGCTGATTGGCTGAAAGCCATGGTATATCAGACCTTATACCATGGGTATGACAAAACATGCATTTGTACTCTTCTAACTACGATGGAAACCTGTTTATAATAGCAATAAGGCACCTCGGGGGTTTGTGGTATATGGCCAATATACCATGGTTAAGGGCTGTATACAGGCAGTCCGCGTTGGGTCGTGCACAACAACAGCCCTTAGCCAAGGTATATTGGCCATATACCACACCCCCTATGGCCTTATGGCTTAAATAACACAATAACTATATGGCAACAACAGTCCTCTTTCTGCCAATCCAAGCCCTGGCAGGGGAACCAGGCTAATGATTGAAGGTTTATGGTTTATTCTGCTCTTTACCTGACATTTAAATAGGAAGGTACCATTTGGTAGGTAGCTAGTTACTAATTGTGTTGAATTGAAGTATCAATACCTTTTGTTTCCACATCATTTCTTAGTAAATACTAGATACAATAATTACCATATGAAATAATACTGTGTCATTTAAGTGTTACAGATTGAAGCTCTCCTGTCTCCTGGCACTGGCAGATCAATGATGGGTCTAATTATGAACCCTTGGCCAGTGAGCGTTCTCTATGGAGTTTTTCATTGGTAAATTACCATGGCAGTGACCCGCGACACAACCAACCAAGGAGCTGGTTGGCGCTGGGGGTTTTGGATACACAATATATATAGAGGAAATGTAAATGTTTTAAATATCCTCTCCGGTGTGAGTGGAAAACGTGGGAAAGATGATTTATTCTCAGGACAGAAAACGTCTTATGATTCTCTAGAATCTAGATGGGATATAATGTATATCCAGGAGGAAAGAGAACTTTCATTTCCCTTGACGACACATTGCACCCTCAACCATTTATAACTCTATCTGAAATGTGTGGCGCACGCACATACATACACGCACACGCACGCACGCGCACGCGCACTCACACTCACACTCACACTCACACTCACACTCACACTCACACACACACACACACACTCACACACAGACACAAACGCACGGTATAAACCTCAAGTCATTTTCATTTCAGACGTTGGTTAAGAGATTGCATACAGCCATGCAGAAAATGGAAAATATCCCTTGAATTTTGAGTTACCTATTTGAATGTCCTTCCCTTACTTCCCAAAGATATACAATACAACCCAAAATGTCAGAATCCTTAACCTATAGCCTTTAGATACATTTGCTTAAAATAGTATAGTCAGATGTTAGCAGTTAAGCAATTAGAGAGTGAAATACTTTCCAAGAACAGCCGGGACAAGGACAAAGCCATTCTAAATTGGTGTGACATTTACATTACGTGACTCATATGTGACTCATACAGTATGTGATGAACTATAAGCAGTGATTGAAATCAAACGACCCATCGTTGTCTAATCTGATGTAATGTAATTATGATTTATTGTTTATGCGTTGAGTATTCAGTAATATTTGATTAGGGACCCATTAACAGTTGCCAAGGCTGCAGTTACTCTTCCTGGGTTCCAAACACATTAGGCACATAAGAAATACATAAAACAACAGTTACATCAAAAACATTATGACACCACTACAAATCTACAACACCAAATGTACAATACCAACATACAACTATACCAGAGTGTACGTGTGTGTAGAGTGTGTCTGCTAGTGTATGTGTGTGTGTGTGTGTGTGTGTGTGTGTGTGTGTGTGTGTGTGTGTGTGTGTGTGTGTGTGTGTGTGTGTGTGTGTGTGTGTGTGTGTGTGTGTGTGTGTGTGTGTGTGTGTGTGTGTGTGTGTGTGTGTGTGTGTGTGTGTGTGTGTGTGTGTCTCTGCATTGTTCCATATGTCCTCAGCACCAGTCCTAACGGGGAGTTGTGTTGACGAGCCCATTTCTTGCTTGTCAGACATACCGTTTGGTGCTGTCATGTAGTCCTCCATAACAGATGATTCACTGCAACTCTTCCCCATCATAGGACTCTTACTGATGTAACACCAGACCCCTACAGTATGTACCCATCAACAGATGTCGACTTTCACAGAACACAGCAGGGAAGGCTGGTTCAAACAAAACGCTCACGGCACAAACACAGGACACACACCTCGAGGTGTCATCACTCCAGTATCAAATCAAATCAAATCGAATTGTATTGGTCACAAACACGTGATTAGCAGATGTTATTCCAGGTGTAGCAAAAGGCTTGTGCTTCTAGCTCTGACAGTGCAGTAATATCTAACAAGTAATACATAACTAATTAAACAACATACACCCCATACACACAAATCTAAGTAGGAATCTATTAAGAATATATACATATGGAAGAGCAATGTCAGAGTGGAACGGACTAAGATACAGTAGAATAGTATAGAAAAAAACTGTATATACATATGAGGTGAGTAATACACGATATGTAAGCATTATTAAGTGAATGAGATACCGTAGAACAGTTTAGAATACAGTATATACATATGAGATGAGTAATACACGATATGTAAGCATTATTGAGTGAATGAGATACCGTAGAACAGTTTAGAATACAGTATATACATATGAGGTGAGTAATACACGATATGTAAGCATTATTGAGTGAATGAGATACCGTAGAACAGTTTAGAATACAGTATCTACATATGAGATGAGTAATGCCAGATACATATGTAAACATTATTAAAGTGAGTAGTGTTCCATTCCTTAAAGGTGCCCGTGATTCCTAGTCTATGCCTACAGGCAGCAGCCTCTAATGTGCTAGTGATGGCTGTTTAACAGTCTGATGGCCTTGAGATAGAAGCTGTTTTTCAGTCTCACGGTCCCTGCGTGGATGCACCTGTACTGACCTCACCTTCTAGATGATAGTGGGGTGAACAGTCAGACGTTTTTGGCCTTCCTGTGACATCGGGTGCTGTAGGTGTCCTGGAGGGCAGGTAGTTTGCCCACTACTCACTTTAATAATGTTGGGAAGACCGCACCACCCTCTGGAGAGCCTTGTGGTTGCGGGTGGTGAAGTTACCGTACCAGGCTGTGATACAGCACAACCGGATGCTTTCAATTGTGCATCTGTAAAGATTTGTGAGGGTTTTAGGTGAAAAGCCAAAGGCTTTGTTGCGCCTTCTTCAGCATGCTGTCTGTGAGGGTGGTCCATTTCAGTTTGTCAGTGATGTGTACACCAAGGAACTTGAAGCTTTCCACCTCCTCCTCTGCGGTCCTGTTGATGTAGATAGGGTGGCGTACCCTCTGTTGTTTCCTGAGGTCCATGATCATCTCCTTTGTTTTGTTGATGTTGAGTGAGAGGTTGTTTTCCAGGCACCACACTCCCAGAGCCCTCACCTCCTCGCTGTAGGCTGTCTCGTCATTGTTGATAATCAGGCCTACTAGTTTGCAAACTTGATAATTGAGTTGGAGGCGTGCTTGGCCACGCAGTAATGGGTGAACAGGGAGTACAGGATGGGGCTGAGCACGCACCCTTGTGGGGCCCAGGTGTTGAGGATCAGCGGAGTGGAGGTGATGTTTCCTACCCTTACCACCTGGGGGTGGCCCGTCAGGAAGTTCAGGACCCAGTTGCACAGGACGGGGTTCAGACCAGGGCCTCAAGCTTAATAATTTACATTTACATTTAAGTCATTTAGCAGACGCTCTTATCCAGAGCGACTTACAAATTGGTGCATTCACCTTATGACATCCAGTGGGACAGTCACTTAACAATAGTGCATCTAAAACTTAGGGGGGGTGGGGTGAGAGGGATTACTTAACCTATCCTAGGTATTCCTTAAAGAGGTGGGGTTTCAGGTGTCTCCGGAAGGTGGTGATTGACTCCGCTGTCCTGGCGTCGTGAGGGAGTTTGTTCCACCATTGGGGGGCCAGGGCAGCGAACAGTTTTGACTGGGCTGAGCGGGAGCTGTACTTCCTCAGTGGTAGGGAGGCGAGCAGGCCAGAGGTGGATGAACGCAGTGCCCTTGTTTGGGTGTAGGGCCTGATCAGAGCCTGGAGGTACTGAGGTGCCGTTCCCCTCACAGCTCCGTAGGCAAGCACCATGGTCTTGTAGCGGATGCGAGCTTCAACTGGAAGCCAGTGGAGAGAACGGAGGAGCGGGGTGACGTGAGAGAACTTGGGAAGGTTGAACACCAGACGGGCTGCGGCGTTCTGGATGAGTTGAAGGGGTTTAATGGCACAGGCAGGGAGCCCAGCCAACAGCGAGTTGCAGTAATCCAGACGGGAGATGACAAGTGCCTGGATTAGGACCTGCGCCGCTTCCTGTGTGAGGCAGGGTCGTACTCTGCGGATGTTGTAGAGCATGAACCTACAGGAACGGGCCACCGCCTTGATGTTAGTTGAGAACGACAGGGTGTTGTCCAGGATCACACCAAGGTTCTTGGCGCTCTGGGAGGAGGACACAGTGGAGTTGTCAACCGTGATGGCGAGATCATGGAACGGGCAGTCCTTCCCCGGGAGGAAGAGCAGCTCCGTCTTGCCGAGGTTCAGCTTGAGGTGGTGATCCGTCATCCACACTGATATGTCTGCCAGACATGCAGAGATGCGATTCGCCACCTGGTCATCAGAAGGGGGAAAGGAGAAGATTAATTGTGTGTCGTCTGCATAGCAATGATAAGAGAGACCATGTGAGGTTATGACAGAGCCAAGTGACTTGGTGTATAGCGAGAATAGGAGAGGGCCAAGAACAGAGCCCTGGGGGACACCAGTGGTGAGAGCGCGTGGTGAGGAGACAGATTCTCGCCACGCCACCTGGTAGGAGCGACCTGTCAGGTAGGACGCAATCCAAGCGTGGGCCGCGCCGGAGATGCCCAACTCGGAGAGGGTGGAGAGGAGGATCTGATGGTTCACAGTATCGAAGGCAGCCGATAGATCTAGAAGGATGAGAGCAGAGGAGAGAGAGTTAGCTTTAGCAGTGCGGAGCGCCTCCGTGATACAGAGGAGAGCAGTCTCAGTTGAATGACTAGTCTTGAAACCTGACTGATTTGGATCAAGAAGGTCATTAATAATGAGCTTGGAGGGTACTATGGTGTTGAATGCTGAGTTGTTTAGTCAATAAACAGCATTCTTACATAGGCAGTGTGCAGAGTAATGGCGATTGCATCGTCTGTGGATCTATTGGGGCGGTTCGTAAATTGAAGTGGGTCTAGGGTGTCAGGTAAGGTAGAGGTGATATGATCCTTGACGAGTCTCTCAAATCACTTCATGATAACAGAGGTGAGTGCTATGGGGCGATGGCCATTAAGTTCAGTTACCTTTGCGTTCTTGGGTATGGGAACAATGGTGGCCATTGAATCATGTGGGGACAGCAGAGATTGAAGAGATTGAATATTCCCATAAACACACCAGCCAGCTGGTCTGCGCATGCTCTGAGGATGCAGCTAGGGATGCCGTCTGGACTAGCAGCCTTGTGAGGGTTAACACGTTTACATGTTTTACTCGCCTCGGCCACGTAGAAGGTGAGCCCACAGTCCTTGGTAGCAGGCCGCGTCGGTGGCACTGTGTTATCCTCAAAGCGTGCATAGAATGTGTTTAGCCTGTCCTGAAGCAAGACATCATTCTCAGGGGACATGACATGTACAGTTGAAGTCGGAAGTTTACATACACCTTAACCAAATACATTTAAACTCAGTTACTCACAATTCCTGACATTTAATCCTAGTAAAAATTCCCTTTCTTCGGTCAGTTAGGATCACCACTCTATTTTAAGAATGTGAAATGTCAGAATAATAATAGAGAGAATGATTTATTTCAGCTTTTATTTCATACATCACATTCCCAGTGGGTCAGAAGTTCACATACACTCAATTGGTATTTGGTAGCATTGCCTTTAAATTGTTTAACTTGGGTCAAATATTTTGGGTAGCCTTCCACAAGCTTCCCACAATAAGTTGGGTGAATTTTGGACCGTTCCTCCTGACAGAGCAGCTGTAACTGAGTCAGGTTTGTAGGCCTCCTTGCTCGCACGCACTTTTTCAGTTCTACCCACAATTTTCTTTAGGATTGAGGTCAGGGCTTTGTGATGACCACTCCAATACCTTGACTTTGTTGTCCTTAAGCCATCTTGCCACAACTTTGGAAGTATGCTTGGGGTCATTGTCCATTTGGAAGACCCATTTGTGACCAATCTTTAACTTCCCGACTGATGTCTTGAGATGTTGCTTCAATATATCTACGTAATTTTCCTTCCTCATCATGCCATCTATTTTGTGAAGTGCACCAGTCCCTCCTGCAGCAAAGCACCCCCACAAAATGATGCTGCCACCCCCGTGCTTCACGGTTGGGATGGTGTTCTTCGGCTTGCAAGCCTCCCATTTTTCCTCCAAACATAACGATGGTCATTATTGCCAAACAGTTCTATTTTTGTTTCAGGACATTTCTCCAAAAAGTACGATATTTGTCCCCATGTGCAGTTGCAAACCGTAGTCTGGCTTTTTTATAGCGGTTTTGGAGCAGTGGCTTTTTCCTTGCTGAGCGGCCTTTCAGGTTATGTAGATATAGGACTCGTTTTACTGTGGGTATAGATACTTTTATACCTGTTTCCACCAGCATCTTCACAAGGTACTTTGCTGTTGTTCTGGGATTGATTTGCACTTTTCGCACCAAGGTACATTCATCTCTAGGATACAGAACTTGTCTCCTTCCTGAGCGGTATGACGGCTGCGTGGTCCCGTGGTGTTTATACCTGCATACTATTGTTTGTACAGATGAACGTGGTACATTCAGGCATTTGGAAATTGTTACCAAGGATGAACCAGACTTGTGGAGGTCTACAATTTTTTATCTGAGGTCTTGGCTGATTTCTTTTGATTTTCCATGAAGTCAAGCAAAGAGGCACTGAGTTTGAAGGTAGGCCTTGAAATACATCCACAGGTACACCTCCAAATGACTCAAATGATGTTAATTAGCCAATCAGAAGCTTCTAAAGCCATGACATCATTTTATGGAATTTTCGAAGGTGTTCAAAGGCACAGTCAAATGAATGTATATAAACTTCTGACCCACTGGAATTGTAATACAGTGAATTGTAAGTTAAATCATCTGTATGTAAACAATTGTTGTCAAAATTACTTGTATCATTCACACAGTAGATGTCCTAACCTACTTGCCAAAACTATAGTTTGTTTACAAGACATTTGTGGAGTGGTTGAAAACGAGTTTTAATAACTCCAATCTAAGTGTATGTAAACTTCCAACTTCAACTGTATGTTACTGTCACTATTGAGAGTGAAGGCACTTACAACTGAATGCAATGTGTTTTATTAGCCACATGGTTTGGTTGTTTTTGGAGGCTGATCCTTCTGGCTGTCTCCATGGTGCTGCCTGTCCAACTCGTCAGATAGTTCATGTTGAACCAGGACAGAATTAATTGACTGCCAGCTGCTCTGGATATGAAACGGCCCTTGCCTGCCCTTTCTATAGTATTCATCACGCATCTCAGAAATCTCTGTCCTTCTCATTGCTATAAATCCCTCCCTCCCTCTCTTCTCCCCATCTCCCTCTCTCCTCCCCATCTCCCTCCCTCCCTCTCTCCTCCTCATCTCTCTCCCTCTCTTCTCCCCATCTCTCTCCCTCTCTTCTCCCCATCTCCCTCCCTCTTCCTCCCCAGTCCTCCCCATCTCCCTCACTCTCTCCTCCACAATCTCCCTCCCCATCTCCCTCCCTCCCTCCCTCCCTTCTCCCTATCTCTCTCCCTTTCTTTCCCCATCTCCCTCCCACTCTCTCCTCATCTCCCTCCCTCTCTCTCCCCATCTCGCTCCCTTCTCCCCATCTCCCTCCCACTCTCTCTCCCCATCTCTCCTCCCCATCTCCCTCCCACTCTCTCCTCATCTCCCTCCCTCTCTCCCCATCTCTCTCCCTTTCTTTCCGCATCTCCCTCCCACTCTCTCCTCATCTCCCTCCCTCTCTCTCCCCATCTCCCTCCCACTCTCTCCCCATCTCTCTCCCCATCTCCCTCCCACTCTCTCCTCATCTCCCTCCCTCTCTCTCCCCATCTCCCTCCCACTCTCTCCCCATCTCTCTCCCCATCTCCCTCCCTCCCTCCCTTCTCCCCATCTCTCTCCCTTTCTTTCCCCATCTCCCTCCCACTCTCTCCTCATCTCCCTCCCTCTCTCTCCCCATCTCGCTCCCTTCTCCCCCCTCTCCCTCCCTCCCTCCCTTCTCCCCATCTCCCTCCCACTCTCTCCCCATCTCCCTCCCACTCTCTCCTCATCTCCCTCCCTCTCTCTCCCCATCTCCCTCCCACTCTCTCCCCATCTCCCTCCCACTCTCTCCTCATCTCCCTCCCTCCCTTCTCCCCATCTCCCTCCCACTCTCTCCCCATCTCTCTCCCCATCTCCCTCCCCATCTCCCTCCCTCTCTCTCCCCATCTCTCTCCCTATCTCTCCTCATCTCCCTCCCTTTCTCTCCCCATCTCCCTCCCTCTCTTCTCCCCATCTCCCTCCCTCAGTCCTTCCCATCTCCCTCCTCTCTCCTCCACAATCTCCTTCCTGCACTTCTTTCCATCTCCCTCCCGCTCTTCCCATCTCCCTCCCTCCATTTCCCCCATCTCCCTCTCTCCCTTCTCCCCATCTCCCTCTCTCCCTTCTCCCCATCTCCTTCTCTCCCTTCTCCCCATCTCCCTCCCTCCCTTCTCCCCATCTCCTTCTCTCCCTTCTCCCCATCTCCCTCCCTCCCTTCTCCCCATCTCCTTCTCTCCCTTCTCCCCATCTCCCTCCCCTCTCTCTCCATTTCCCTCCCACCCTCTCCTCATCTCCCTCATCTCCCTCACTCTCTTCTCCCCATCTCCCTCCCACAGTCCTCCCCATCTCCCTCCCTCTCTCCTCCCCATCTCCCTCCCCCCCCCATCGCCCTCTCTCCACCCCCCCATCTCTTCTCCCCACCTCCCTCCTCCCCATCTCTCTCCCTCCTCCCCAGACATCTCAAAGGGAGAGTCGTGACTTACTCCAATCCTAGGAGGAATTGTCACCATGCTCACATGGCTGCACATGGACAGACTTGTTCTGTTCAACTTCAATCAGAACATTCCCATCATTTTTATGGAGGTTTTTAAATCAATAGAATACATCGGAAATGCTAAGAAAGTTACCCCAATTCCCAATTCCTTTGACTAGTTTGACATGCACACCAAAATATTGAAATTCTGCCAATTCTCCGCATTTTCTACGGATTTTTCATAGAATGAATTCAAATTGATATGACCACAATTCCAATTATGATTTTGACTTGAAACCCAATAGTTTTTAACATAGTACAAGTCACAAGCATATTGATAAAGCTTTTATTATTATAAGTCATTCAGAATTTCACAGAATACTGCATTGCAACATGACAACGGCAAAATATGTGCCCATAATATTCTCCAGTGAACTTCCAGAATACTACATTTGTGCTGTTAACATGCTTCATAGTAGAATGTCCTTTATCCCTACAATACTGTCAACTCTATTGTTCACTAAGAAAACAACATGAACTGTGAGAAAACAGTGTCTGCTTTAATACCAGCATGCAAAACAACAGTTCATGCATCTGCCTTATCTGCAATATGGACTACTGAGGACGCAGACGTTTCTAAACGCAGGTAGCTCGTTCATTCACTGTGGTCCAAAATGTTTTACAACGTATGAATATCAAGAAAGTTAGCAAAATCTCAACAAACTCTTATAAAAAAGGTACAGGGATGTTCTATACATTCCTTCATCGATAGTTGTTCATCTGTAGGGATGACAGTTTGGTTGTTCGTTTGTGTGTCCCCACCATACCAATGCTTTGAATGATACAGTTGCTTTACAGATGCAAGCCTCGAAGGCCACGCATGCACAATGAAAAGAACAAACAAACAAAGAGCAAAACAGTAAACTTTTCAGTTAGTCAGCGTAAGGTGCTTTCTGTTGTATCGAGTGCGTTGGGCCCCTCCTCTCAGGGGGCGAATGTCCTGGAAGACTCAAACTCACTCGGCACTTTGGGCTTGATGCCCTTGTTGTTGTAGTAGTCAACCACCTGGTTGGGCACTTCTGCTAAGACAGTCTTCGCCAGCTCTGCAGGTGAGCCCTGGAGAAGGACAGAGAGAAACCTGTCACTTCCTGTAACACTCAGGTTACCTCCCAGTTCCCCAGGTAACCCTCCCAGTTCCTCAGGTAACCCTCACAGTTCCTCAGGTAACCCTCCTAGTTTCTCAGGTAACCCTCCTAGTTCCTCGGGTAACCCTCCTAGTTCCTCAGGTAACCTCCCAACTCCTCAGGTAACCCTCCTAGTTCCTTGGGTAACCTCCTAGTTCCTCAGGTAACCTCCTAGTTCCTCAGGTAACCCTCCTAGTCCCTCAGGTAACCCTCCCAGTTCCTCAGGTAACCCTCCTAGTTCCTCAGGTAACCTCCCAGCTCCTCAGGTAACCCTCCTAGTTCCTCAGGTAACCCTCCCAGTTCCTCAGGTAACCCTCCCAGCTCCTCAGGTAACCCTCCTAGTTCCTCAGGTAACCCTCCCAGTTCCTCAGGTAACCCTCCCAGTTCCTCAGGTAACCCTCCTAGTTCCTCAGGTAACCCTCCCAGTCCCTCAGGTAACCCTCACAGTTCCTCAGGTAACCCTCCCAGTTCCTCAGGTAACCCTCCCAGTTCCTCAGGTAACCCTCCCAGCTCCTCAGGTAACCCTCCTAGTTCCTCAGGTAACCCTCCTAGTTCCTCAGGTAACCTCCCAGCTCCTCAGGTAACCCTCCTAGTTCCTCAGGTAACCCTCCCAGTTCCTCAGGTAACCCTCCCAGCTCCTCAGGTAACCCTCCTAGTTCCTCAGGTAACCCTCCCAGTTCCTCAGGTAACCCTCCCAGTTCCTCAGGTAAACCTCCTAGTTCCTTGGGTAACCTCCTAGTTCCTCAGGTAACCCTCCTAGTTCCTCAGGTAACCCTCCCAGTTCCTCAGGTAACCCTCCCAGTTCCTTAGGTAACCCTCCTAGTTCCTCAGGCAACCCTCACATTTCCTCCGGTAACCCTCCCAGTTCCTCCGGTAACCCTCCCAGTTCCTCAGGGAACCCTCCTAGTTTCTCAGGTAACCCTCCTAGTTCCTCAGTTAACCCTCCTAGTTCCAGTAAAGACTCACATGTTTGAAGTTGCGGAAGGGGACGAACTGGACGATGTCTCGTAGGCAGGGCTCCCCCTTGGGCGAGCGAAGGATTCCGTCATCTCCATCCAGCATCTGCATGTCACTAAAGTCAGCACTTCCCACACCTACAATAATGATGGACATGGGCAAGTGGGAGGCTTGGACGATGGCCTCGCGGGTGTCTGCCATGTCTGTGATCACTCCGTCCGTTAGGATGAGCAGAATGAAGTACTGCTGCAGAGATAAAGGAAGGCAATGACTGGGGAGAAACGTGAGAGAGTAATGTCTGTGGGGTGTGTTGGAAATACATGTTGAGCATAACCCTAAAACGTTGCGGAAGTCTCCCATTGACATCAATACATGATTTAAGCTCAATTTAGGTTCAAGCTATGCTCCCAATCGATTGGTTCCAAGGAGAGGAGGACAACTGACAGCTAGCTTACCATGGCCTCCTTGGTGTGCATTTCCTGTGAAGCGGAGCTGGCTACTTTCTGGATGATGGGGGCGATGTTGGTGGGGCCGTAGAGTTGAAGCTTAGGAAGGCATGTCTGATAGGCCTCCACCACCCCTTGGATACCTGCACACCCATAGACATATGTTGGAAAAACACAGAATAACACACACACAGTAACACTCACAGTCATGTCATTCTGGAGAACTCTGGGTATTTGGGGACACACGACCAACAGCAATGCACACAGGTGTGAAGGTATCATTGTGGAGTAATTGAGACCCATGATATTCCAGGATATTTTTCACTTTGAGGGAAGCAGTCACTCTGTGAATAGTTAGTTACCTTCACAGCTGCATTGACTTGTATTTATCTCTTCTCACCACCACATGGATCACCACATGAGTGGCCTCCCATTCGGCTGAGCAGCAGAAGTAATGCTATTTACTGATTGAGTGGGCATTTGAGGTCACACACAAACATCTGTGGAGAACTTCACTTATAATTAACAACCCCTCCATCACAACCTCACTGGTCGCACGCACGCACGCACGCACGCACGCACGCACGCACGCACGCACGCACGCACGCACGCACGCACGCACGCACACACACACACACACACACACACACACACACACACACACACACACACAGCTAGTGTAGACTACCAGTGAAATGCTTTCCAAAAATGTAGAGAGAAACATTTTAACAAATTATAACAAGTGGAATAAATCCACAATGAGTAAGGATAACTTGGTGATATACACGGGGTAGCAGTACTGAATCCATGTCCAGGGGTACGAGGTAATGGAGTTCCACATGTAGATATAGGTAGGAGTAAAGTGACTAGGCAACAGGGTAGATAATAAACAGTAGCAGTAGTGTCTGTAATGAGTCAAAAGAGTTAGTGCAGATAGTGGGGGTAAAAGCTGTGTGCCGGGTCCTGTTAGTTCCAGACTTCAGTACAGCTTTCTGTGCAGAAGCAGGGAGAACAGTATATGACTTTGGTGGCTGGAGTCTTCCTCTGACACCACCTGGTATAGAGGTCCTGGATAGCAGGGAGCTCAGCACCAGTGATGTACTGGGCCGTACACACTATCCTATGAAGCGCCTTGCGGTCGGATACCAAGTGGTGATGCAGCCAGTAAAGTCGCTCTCATTGGTGCGGCTGTAGAAGGGGAAGAGTTGTGCCTTCTTCATGACTTTGTTGGTGTGTGTGGGCTATGCTAATTCCTTAGTGATGTGGACACCGAGGAGCTTAAAGCTCTTGACCCGCTCCACTACAGCCCTATCGATGTGGATGGGGATGTGCTCTGCCTTCTGTTTCCTGTCGTCCACAATTGGCTCCTTTGTCTTGCTGACATTGAGGGAGAGGTTGTTGTCCTGAACACCACACTGCCAGGTCACTGACCTCCTCCCTATAGGGTGTCTCATCGGGTCGTGTCATCAGCAAACAAAATGATGGAGTCGTGAGCGGCCAGGCAGTCGTGGTTGAACAGGGAGTACAGGAGGAGACTAAGCACACACTCCTAAGTGAGCCCTTGTTGAGGGTTAGAGTGGCGTTGTGTTAGTGCCTACCCTCACCACCTGGGGGCGGCCTGTCAGGAAGTCCAGGATTCAGTTTCAGACAATAGTGTTCAGTCAAAGGGTCCTGAGCTTAGTGATGAGATTTGTGGGCACTATGGTGTTGAACGCTGAGCTGTAGTCAATGAACTGTGTTCTCACATGGGAGAGGGCAGTGTGGAATGCAATAGAGGTTACGTCATCTGTGGATCTGTTGGGGTGGTATGCAAATTTAATTGGAGTGGGTATGTGAATTGGAGTGGGTCCACACACAGAGAGAGAGAGATGTCATTTCATCAGTGAGAGGCTCTCCTGAGGGGATGAGTAATGATAATATAATATAATAATATGAGAGTGTGAGGAGAGGTGTAGAGCAGCAGCATTAAGACATCTGGAGGTCTCATTACTGACCACTATACTGCAGACATCTGGAGGTCTGATTACTGACCACTATACTGCAGACATCTGGAGGTCTGATCACTGACCACTATACTGCAGACATCTGGAGGTCTGATTACTGACCACTATACTGCAGACATCTGGAGATCTGATCACTGACCACTATACTGCAGACATCTGGAGGTCTGATCACTGACCACTATACTGCAGACATCTGGAGGTCTGATTACTGACCACTATACTGCAGACATCTGGAGATCTGATCACTGACCACTATACTGCAGACATCTGGAGGTCTGATCACTGACCACTATACTGCAGACATCTGGAGGTCTGATCACTGACCACTATACTGCAGACATCTGGAGGTCTGATCACTGACCACTATACTGCAGACATCTGGAGGTCTGATCACTGACCACTATACTGCAGACATCTGGAGGTCTGATCACTGACCACTATACTGCAGACATCTGGAGGTCTGATTACTGACCACTATACTGCAGACATCTGGAGATCTGATCACTGACCACTATACTGCAGACATCTGGAGGTCTGATCACTGACCACTATACTGCAGACATCTGGAGGTCTGATCACTGACCACTATACTGCAGACATCTGGAGGTCTGATCACTGACCACTATACTGCAGACATCTGGAGGTCTGATCACTGACCACTATACTGCAGACATCTGGAGGTCTGATCACTGACCACTATACTGCAGACATCTGGAGGTCTGATCACTGACCACTATACTGCAATGTGGATGTGGACACCTACTCGTCAAACAGGAAACTGCCAATGTTTTTGTATGACTTTGTGCTTGATTTTATACACCTGTCAGCAACAGGTGTGGCTGAAATAGCCGAATCCACTAATTTGAAGGGGTGTCCACATACTTTTGTTTATATAGTGTATCTTACACAAGCACAAACACCGGTACGTACACACACAGGCAGTCTCAGCTTGCCACTCCCTTTACCCACAGTAATGCAAACATTCACCTTCAAACAGATATCAATATCAATCATTTGTACAGGCACAAAGAAAGACAGTTTTTGAATGAGCGTGTGTGTGTGTGCATTGGTGTGTGTCCACATCTAACAGCATCTGTACGACAGTCAGTTTTCTTGCATGAAAAACTGCAAGCTATGCCCTCTGCCTTGGGAGGTGGGCTGGAAGCTTGCCTGACAGAGGAGTACTGAGACTGATCTATTCCTGGCAAGAATCTCTGGACTGGATCAGAACCTGTCTGGCTCCTCTCCATCCATCCAGGGCAGCTGCCAATCAAAACAAGCAAGATGATAGAGTGGCACGAATACAAGGTAGAAAGTGGAGGATGAGCTGAAAAGCTGAAAAAGTGTTAGGGCTGTGTGCAGGTAAGCTGGTTAGATCATATGAGATCAATTGAATTAAATTTGGCAACTTTGTAACATATTTAACTGTTTCTATGAGAATGTAGCCTCACTTTTCAAGGAGAATCATATTCACTTGATAATGATGCACTTGAAGTCAGAAGTTGACATACACTTAGGTTGGAGTCATTAAAACTCGTTCTTCAACCACTCCACAAATTTCTTGTTAATTAAATAACTATAGTTTTGGCAAGTCGGTTAGGACATCTACTTTGTGTAAGACACAAGTCATTTTTCCAACAATTGTTTACAGACAGATTATTTCACTTATAATTAACCGTATCACAATTCCAGTGGGTCAGAAGTTTACATTCACTAAATTGACTATGTCATGAGACAGCTTTGAAAATTCCCTAAATTGATGTCATGGCTTTAGAAGCTTCTGATAGGCTAATTGACATCATTTGAGTCAATTGGAGGTGTACCTGTGGATGTATAGTACGCAAGTATAAACAACAATGGACCACGCAGCCGTCATACCGCTCAGGAAGGAGATACGTTCTGTCTCCTAGAGATGAACATACTTTTGTGTGAAAAGTGCAAATCAATCCCAGAACAACAGCAAAGGACCCTGTGAAGATGCTGGAGGAAACAGGTACAAAAGTACATAAATCCACAGTAAAATGAGTCCTTGTATTGACGTAACCTGAAAGGCCGCTCAGCAAGGAAGAAGCCACTGCTCCAAAACCGCCATAAAAAAGCCAGATTACGGTTTGCAACTGCACATGGGGACAAAGATCATACTTTTTGGAGAAATGTCCTCTGGTCTGATGAAACAAAAATAGAACTGTTTGGCAATAATGACCATTGTTACTGTATGTTTGGAGGAAAAAAGGGGAAGGCTTGTAAGCCGAAGAACATCATCCAGACCGTAAAGCCGGGAGGGCAGCATCATGTTGTGGGGGTGCTTTGCTGCAGGAGGGACTGGTGCACTTCACAAAATAGATGGCATCATGAGGAAGGAAAATGATGTGGATATATTGAAGCAACATCTCAAGATATCAGTCAGGAAGTTAAAGCTTGGTCGCAAATGGGTCGTCCAAATGGACAATGACCCCAAGCATACTTCCAAAGTTGTGGCAAAATGGCTCAAGTACAACAAAGTCAAGGTATTGGAGGGGCCATCACAAAGCCCTGATCTCAATCCTATAGAAAAATAAAGTGGCCAAATAACTTCCTAAAATTAATCCTCTTTACAAGAGGTGTAGAGTCTGACTGGCATACACATGCAGTGTGTTAGTTTCACGTTTGGGGAAGATCATTTTCACAAAAGAAATGCACGTTTATAATAAAAGCATTACAAGCCAAATCACATTTGTGGCCACTTTTGATTATGGTGTTTTCCCACTAAAGGAACATTCGTGCATATAGCCTATGTGTGCGCATTGCTGCGCTTATAATGTGAAGGAATAGCATAATAGTGTATCACATTTTAAGTTAAACGTTCTAATCTGTTGCGTCAGCCTCATTGCGTAAATGAGGGGGGAAGCTAGTGGTTGTATTAAATTTGGGGTCTATCACATCCCACAACTGTTCCAGACTATGTTTGGAATATTTATTTCTCGCACAGAATAGGTCAACTTTTGTACTATGGGGGATAGTAGATTGACATAGGTTAGTTATTTTGCTGTTGGTTAGGCCTATTCATCTTGTAAGCTGAAAAGTAAATGTTGACAGTTCTTCTAATATCTTCAATATGCACCTTGGAATTGGATAAGGACGCGCGCAGTTGTGTCCCCAAAGTGTCTGTCTTCACTTGTAGCCTGTGAGAAAGACCCGATCACGAGAGCCATGTGAGTGAGAGGTGCTTTGGAGCAGCAGCACTCAGGGAGTAGGGAACAACAGCCACTGGCCGCAAAAGGAATGGAGTTTCTTTAGGGTGCATTAGGGCCACACAAAGGGGATGCCGCCGGGAAGTTGAGGCATTATCAAGTGCTTGTCAAATTCTGAATGAGAGACTGATGAAGTGTGTAGAACCAAAAAAAAATATCATATTACTCCAGTGCTAGCCTCCCTACACTGGCTTCCTATCAAGGCAAGGGCTGATTTCAAGGTTTTACTACTAACCTACAATGCATTACATGGGCTTACTCCTACCTATCTCTCTGATTTGGTCCTGCCGTACATACCTACACGTACACCACGGTCAAAAGAAGCAGGCCTCCTAATTGTCCCTAGAATTTCTAAGCAAACAGCTGGAGGCAGGGCTTTCTCCTATAGAGCTCCATTGGAATGGTCTGCCTACCCATGTGAGAGACGCAGACTCGGTCTCAACCTTTAAGTCTTTATTAAAGACTCATCTCTTCAGTGGGTCATATGATTGAGTGTCGTCTGGCCCAGGAGTGGGAAGGTGAACGGAAAGGCTCTGGAGCAACGAACCGCCCTTGCTGTCTCTGCCTGGCCGGTTCCCCTCTTTCCACTGGGATTCTCTGCCTCTAACCCTATTACAGGGGCTGAGTCACTGGCTTACTGATGCTCTTTCATGCCGTCCCTAGGAGGGGTGCGTCACTTGAGTGGGTTGGGTCACTGATGTGATCTCCCTGTCTGGGTTGGCGCCCCCGCTTTGGTTGTGCCGTGGTGGAGATCTTTGCGGGCTATAGTCGGCCTTGTCTCAGGATGGTAAGTTGGTGGTTGAAGATATCCCTCTAGTGGTGTGGGGGCTGTGCTTTGGCAAAGTGGGTGGGGTTATATCCTTCCTTTTTGGCCCTGTCCGGGGGGTATCATCAGATGAGGCCACAGTGTCTCGTGACGCCTCCTGTCTCAGCGTCCAGTATTTATGCTGCAGTAGTTTATGTGTCGGCGGGCTAGGGTCAGTTTGTTATATCTGGAGTACTTCTCCTGTCCTATCCGGTGTCCTGTGTGAATTTAAGTATGCTCTCTCTAATTCTCTCTTCCTCTCTTTCTTTCTGCTGCTCCAGTTTCAACTGTTCTGCCTGCGGCTATGGAATCCTGACCTGTTCACCGGACGTGCTACCTGTCCCAGACCTATTATTTGACCATACTGGTCATTTATGAACATTTGAACATCTTGGTCATGTTGTGTTATAGTCTCCACCCGGCACAGCCAGAAGAGGACTAGCCTGGTTCCTCTCTAGGTTTCTTCCTGGATTTTGGCCTTTCTAGGGAGTTTTTCCTAGCCAACTTGCTTCAACACCTGCATTGCTTGCTGTTTGGGGTTTTAGGCTGGGTTTCTGTACAGCACTTTGAGATATCAGCTGATGTACGAAGGGCTATATAAATAAATGTGATTTGATTTGAACAGCCTGCAAAACAAAACAAAGCAGAGCTCATGCCTTTCAAGCAACTTTTTTGAAATCATCATTAGAGTCTCATCATGCAGCCTTACAATGTACTAAAAATCAAAACATATAGCCCAACGATTGTAGAACAACTAAAGTTACATTAATAACTCTATATGAAGCATATAGGAGTACCTATTTCTATGTTAACCACTCAATACAGAATAGCCACATGTGCGCACTTCCTCAAATCAATGGGAGGAAATATCCTTTCTATTTTATTCATATTTGTTCAATTGTATTTCTCATACTATACAATAATGCCATGGAATTCTAACCAGATCTTGTCTGCTAAATTAACTAGTGTATCCCACAGCCATATGGCCTAGCCAGATCAGGACCTAACATAAGGACAACTCAGAGTATGCTACTCTGTTGTTCTGAAATAAACTACATTTTCTTCATATCATGTTTCTTTAGACCTGTCTAAAATACATAATGGATTCATTAGACTTTTTAAAATGTAGATGTTCCAAAGGTCTGCATCAGTAGCTTGTAGGCTGTGTGGAAGCCAAGAGGTTAAATGTGTTTATGTTAATTAACGGTCAATTGGAACAATGCTTGACAATTACCGGCTGACTAAATGTTGTGACTGCCACAGCCCTAACCCAGACCATTATTCATTCGGACTGCCAGATGGTGAAGATTCATCAAGTCCAATGGCAACGAGCTTTACACAACTCAGCTGACACTTGGCATTGCTGTTAAGGGAATTTTTATCAATAATGACTAATTATGTATACATTTCAATCAGGACTGACTAATCAGAATACTATTATGTTACTGTATATGTACTAATCAGAATACTATTATGTTACTGTATATGTACTAATCAGAATACTATTATGTTACTGTATATGTACTAATCAGAATACTATTATGTTACTGTATATGTACTAATTAGAATATTAGTATGTTACTGTAATATAATATAATAATATATGCCATTTAGCAGACGCTTTTATCCAAAGCGACTTACAGTTATGTGTGCATACATTCTACATATGGGTGGTCCCGGGGATCGAACCCACTACCCTGGCGTTACAAGCGCCATGCTCTACCAACTGAGCTACAGAAGGACTGTATATGTATGAATTTTCTTTCTTAATCCTAGTACTGAATATAATGTGTGTAAATATAATCAATAATTAGAACAATGACTGTCTGTTCCTTGGTAGAAATGAATGAACTATATCTTCAGACTGGCTAGAATGCTTATCTACACGAGAAGACCTTGGCTCGGTCATAAATTATATTAAATTGGTAGGGAGACGATTTGGGAAAGCTTGAGATACTGTCTTTGTACCAGGGTGGGAGAAGAGATGGGTTGGTACTGGAACTAATGACGTCATTTTCAGTTTATAACCTGTAGTAAACTGTATCGTGTTCAGTACTCTTGTGAATAAACTCTGCTGATTGACTTTAAGACTGGGCTCTGTCCATTACTATAGAATAAGGGTCTTACAAATCCTTATGAATTGACAGAGTGTTTAATTTTAATTGGGTGTTAAAACATAGAGCAATTTAATTCCTGCAACAATTGTGCATAGTGATATTAGGCTTGTGTGCGGCTGCTCAGCCATGGACGAAGAGTTCTTGTACTGATGTTGCTTCCAGAGGCAGTTTGGAACTCAGTAGTAGTGTTGCAACCGAGGACAGATCATTTTTACGTGCTAAGCGCTTCAGCACCCAGTGGTCTGTTCTGTAAGCTTGTGTAGCCTACCACTTCGAGGCTGAGATGTTGTTGCTCTTAGATGTTTCCACTTCAGAATAACATCCCTTACCGGGGCTGCTGTAGCAGGGCAGAAATTTGAAGAACTGACTTGTTGGAAAGGTGGAATCCTATCACGGTGCCATGTTGAAAGTCACCTAGCTTTTCAGTAAGGCCATTCTACTGTCAATGTTTGTCTATGGAGATTGCATGGCTGTGTGCTAGATTTTTTTACACCTGTCAACAACGGGTGTGGCGGAAATAGCCGAATCCACTCATTTGAAAGGATGTCCACATACTATTGTATATATAGTGTACATTACAATCAAATAGCCACAGTAGCCTACTACTTGGCCATTGTTAAAGCAGTCAGATAAAGCTGGTACAGCCTCACTGTTCACAGTAAAACAGTCAAATAAAGCTGGTACAGCCTCACTGTTCACAGTAAAACAGTCAAATAAAGCTGGTACAGCCTCACTGTTCACAGTAAAACAGTCAAATAAAGCTGGTACAGCCTCACTGTTCACAGTAAAACAGTCAAATAAAGCTGGTACAGCCTCACTGTTCACAGTAAAACAGTCAAATAAAGCTGGTACAGCCTCACTGTTCACAGTAAAACAGTCAGATGAAGCTGGTACAGCCTCACTGTTCACAGTAAAACAGTCAGATAAAGCTGGTACAGCCTCACTGTTCACAGTAAAACAGTCAAATAAAGCTGGTACAGCCTCACTGTTCACAGTAAAACAGTCAGATAAAGCTGGTACAGCCTCACTGTTCACAGTAAACCAGTCAGATAAAGCTGGTACAGCCTCACTGTTCACAGTAAAACAGTCAGATAAAGCTGGTACAGCCTCACTGTTCACAGTAAAACAGTCAAATAAAGCTGGTACAGCCTCACTGTTCACAGTAAACCAGTCAGATAAAGCTGGTACAGCCTCACTGTTCACAGTAAAACAGTCAGATAAAGCTGGTACAGCCTCACTGTTCACAGTAAAACAGTCAGATAAAGCTGGTACAGCCTCACTGTTCACAGTAAAACAGTCAGATAAAGCTGGTACAGCCTCACTGTTCACAGTAAAACAGTCAAATAAAGCTGGTACAGCCTCACTGTTCACAGTAAAACAGTCAGATAAAGCTGGTACAGCCTCACTGTTCACAGTAAAACGGTCAAATAAAGCTGGTACAGCCTCACTGTTCACAGTAAAACTGTCAAATAAAGCTGGTACAGCCTCACTGTTCACAGTAAAACAGTCAGATAAAGCTGGTACAGCCTCACTGTTCACAGTAAAACAGTCAAATAAAGCTGGTACAGCCTCACTGTTCACAGTAAACCAGTCAGATAAAGCTGGTACAGCCTCACTGTTCACAGTAAAACAGTCAGATAAAGCTGGTACAGCCTCAGGGTTCACAGTAAAACAGTCAAATAAAGCTGATTCAGCCTCACTGTTCACAGTAAACCAGTCAAATAAAGCTGGTACAGCCTCACTGTTCACAGTAAACCAGTCAGATAAAGCTTGTACAGCCTCACTGTTCACAGTAAAACAGTCAAATAAAGCTGGTACAGCCTCAGTGTTCACAGTAAAACAGTCAGATAAAGCTGGTACAGCCTCACTGTTCACAGTAAAACAGTCAAATAAAGCTGGTACAGCCTCAGTGTTCACAGTAAAACAGTCAGATAAAGCTGGTACAGCCTCACTGTTCACAGTAAAACAGTCAAATAAAGCTGGTACAGCCTCACTGTTCACAGTAAAACGGTCAGATAAAGCTGGTACAGCCTCACTGTTCACAGTAAAACACTCAAATAAAGCTGGTACAGCCTCACTGTTCACAGTAAAACGGTCAAATAAAGCTGGTACAGCCTCACAGTAAACGCTGCGGTTGCTGGCTCACCTCTCTAACCGTTACCCACCCCGGTGTCTGTGCGGTGGTTCTAACCCTCGGGGCTCATTATCTGACTACAGCACAGACCTGGCTTCTCTCCTCCAGACATGATGTCCCTGTGGGGCAGTCAGGGTATTTAGCATCAACAGTCCACTTTAATGTGAAGAAACGAAGGCTGGCTGCCACCAGGTTGATTGATGTACGTTGATCCCCTGTGGTGTGCGATGACAGCGGCTTCATCCAGGCCTGTCTGTGGGACTTTATGCAGGTCACCTTTGGCTGTTCAACATTTTCCTGAAACCGTTTCGATTCTGAACAAACTGTAGACTCACTGTTAAAACGTTTTATTGATGCATCCCTACAAAGTGTTTGGGCCGGCATGAAGAGAGAATATGATTAATGTGGTTTTATTATCTGGTTAATGTGTTATTAAAGATATGTGGTTTTATTATCTGGTTAATGTGTTATTAAAGATATGTGGTTTTATTATCTGGTTAATGTGTTATTAAAGATATGTGGTTTTATTATCTGGTTAATGTGTTATTAAAGATATGTGGTTTTATTATCTGGTTAATGTGTTATTAAAGATATGTGGTTTTATTATCTGGTTAATGTGTTATTAAAGATATGTGGTTTTATTATCTGGTTAATGTGTTATTAAAGATATGTGGTTTTATTATCTGGTTAATGTGTTATTAAAGATATGTGGTTTTATTATCTGGTTAATGTGTTATTAAAGATAAATTTATGCTTTTAATATTTAATAGTTATTCAGTGCAAGGGGAAATTGACCCCAATTTTGCCAATTTAAGGTAACAACCCACCCCAGAGCTGGTGATGAGCATTTGAAATAAAGCATTTTGACAGTCTGATTTCAAAGCCAGGGTGAACCTCTAATCTGTTTGAGGCGAAGCACCTACCTGCACATTCTGGGTTTTCCTCATTAAAATTCACTGCAAAATCATGAGAAACCTGGAGGAAGATGAAAAATATGGACGATTGATCATCATGGAACAGTGAGGCAAAGGAACACACACACACACGCACACACACACACACACACACACACACGCACACACACACACACACACACGCGCACACACGCACACACGCACACACGCACACACGCACGCATGCACGCACGCACACACGCACACTAACACAGAGTTGGCCAGAAGCAATCAATCATACAATCAAATGTAAAAGTCGACTGATGCATTTATGTAGGTTGGATAATGAGCATAATTGCGTGCCATGGTACCCCCCCCCCCCCCCCCCTCCTCTCTGGACCAGAGGCAGCATCATGTGTCAGCCAGGGGTAGCACCAGTTACCCAGGCAGAATGGCCAGTATTTCCTGCTGGGCAGTTCAGTGACTCAGAGAGTCAATCCAGCAGTAGAGAACCCTGGGTTGGACCGGCCCATTCTGTGTGACAGAACAGGGCAGAGCAGAGGCCAGCAGGGGCCAGCGGGGGCCAGCGGGGGCCAGCAGGGTGTCGTAATCACTACAGAAGCAGGAGAGCAGAGCCAGAGTCTCAACTCATCTCATCTTGTCACAGGAGTGATTATAACACCCTGCTGAGGCTGAGCCATAGCCCAACTCTATGAAAAATATGGTTGGAAATTACCTTGAAGTCGGGCGGAATCTGAGCGCCGAAGCCAAACGCTGGGAACATTTTGTCACTGGATTGAAATGCATGCAGGGATAGAAAACAAAAGAGTGATTAGAATTTGAGCGATGGCACACTGGATTCTGAGCCAGGGATGGTTATTTGAAACACATGCCCATAAACAAGTCCATTCTGCTGGTGACCCTGGACTACCATGGGCTCTGAATGACTTCTCATTTACATAACCTCTGAGTCACTGGACAACGAGAGGAAACTTTCACACACAAACTTTGAAAAGTTATTTTTTCAGGAGAGGAGGAATCAACATTGAAGTCACGAGCAACAGTCATTGCACAACATTTGATATAATAGCTGTTAACGATTGGCCTCACCTGTCGTAATCCTGGCAGATCTCCCCTACAGCGACCAGAGCTTTGAGGTACTCGTTAGGCTGGTATGGGTGGATGTAGTGTAGGGAGCAGCTGTTGTGAGGATCCCCGTTCGAGGCGGTGAAATCAATAGCTACCTGGGAAGACAAGTGGCAATCAAAGGGGAGTTTGACTCCAATTACATCAAATGTATGCACCTTCCCTTTACACCTCTCCCTCACTCTGACACATACACCATCCCACCTTCCCTTTACACCTTTCCCTCACTCTGACACATACACCATCCACCTTCCCTTTACACCTCTCACTCTGACACATACACCATCCCACCTTCCTTTTACACCTCTCACTCTGACACACACACCATCCCACCTTCCCTTTACACCTCTCAATCTGACACACACACCATCCCACCTTCCTTTTACCCCTCTCACTCTGACATATACACCATCCCACCTTCCCTTTACACCTCTCCCTCACTCTGACACATACACCATCCCACCTTCCCTTTACACCTCTCCCTCACTCTGACACATACATCATCCCACCTTCCCTTTACACCTCTCCCTCACTCTGACACATACACCATCCCACCTTCCCTTTACACCTCTCACTCTGACACATACACCATCCCACCTTCCCTTTACACCTCTCACTCTGACACACACACCATCCCACCTTCCCTTTACACCTCTCACTCACTCTGACACATACACCATCCCACCTTCCCTTTACACCTCTCACTCTGACACATACACCATCCCACCTTCCCTTTACACCTCTCCCTCACTCTGACACATACACCATCCCACCTTCCCTTTACACCTCTCACTCTGACACATACACCATCCCACCTTCCCTTTACACCTCTCCCTCACTCTGACACATACACCATCCCACCTTCCCTTTACACCTCTCCCTCACTCTGACACATACACCATCCCACCTTCCCTTTACACCTCTCCCTCACTCTGACACATACACCATCCCACCTTCCCTGTACACCTCTCACTCTGACACATACACCATCCCACCTTCCCTTTACACCTCTCCCTCACTCTGACATATACACCATCCCACCTTCCCTTTACACCTCTCCCTCACTCTGACACATACACCATCCCACCTTCCCTTTACACCTCTCACTCTGACACATACACCATCCCACCTTCCCTTTACACCTCTCACTCTGACACATACACCATCCCACCTTCCCTTTACACCTCTCACTCACTCTGACATATACACCATCCCACCTTCCCTTTACACCTCTCACTCTGACACATACACCATCCCACCTTCCCTTTACACCTCTCACTCTGACACATACACCATCCCACCTTCCCTTTACACCTCTCACTCTGACACATACACCATCCCACCTTCCCTTTACACCTCTCACTCTGACACATACACCATCCCACCTTCCCTTTACACCTCTCCCTCACTCTGACACATACACCATCCCACCTTCCCTTTACACCTCTCCCTCACTCTGACACATACACCATCCCACCTTCCTTTTACCCCTCTCACTCTGACACATACACCATCCCACCTTCCCTTTACACCTCTCCCTCACTCTGACACATACACCATCCACCTTCGCTTTACACCTCTCCCTCACTCTGACACATACACCATCCCACCTTCCCTTTACACCTCTCCCTCACTCTGACACATACACCATCCCACCTTCCCTTTACACCTCTCCCTCAATCATGACACATACACCATCCCACCTTCCCTTTACACCTCTCCCTCACTCTGACACATACACCATCCCACCTTCCTTTACACCTCTCACTCTGACACATACACCATCCCACCTTCCCTTTACACCTCTCCCTCACTCTGACACATACACCATCCCACCTTCCCTTTACACCTCTCCCTCACTCTGACACATACACCATCCCACCTTCCTTTTACCCTCTCACTCTGACACATACACCATCCCACCTTCCCTTTACACCTCTCCCTCACTCTGACACATACACCATCCCACCTTCGCTTTACACCTCTCCCTCACTCTGACACATACACCATCCCACCTTCCCTTTACACCTCTCCCTCACTCTGACACATACACCATCCCACCTTCCCTTTACACCTCTCCCTCAATCATGACACATACACCATCCCACCTTCCCTTTACACCTCTCCCTCACTCTGACACATACACCATCCCACCTTCCCTTTACACCTCTCACTCTGACACATACACCATCCCACCTTCCCTTTACACCTCTCCCTCACTCTGACACATACACCATCCCACCTTCCCTTTACACCTCTCACTCTGACACATACACCCTCCCACCTTCCCTTTACACCTCTCCCTCACTCTGACACACACACCATCCCACCTTCCCTTTACACCTCTCACTCCGACACATACACCATCCCACCTTCCCTTTACACCTCTCACTCTGACACATACACCATCCCACCTTCCCTTTACAACCTCTCCCTCACTCTGACACACACACCATCCCACCATCCCTTTACACCTCTCCCTCACTCTGACACACACACCATCCCACCATCCCTTTACACCTCTCCCTCACTCTGACAGACACACCATCCCACCTTCCCTTTACACCTCTCACTCTGACACATACACCATCCCACCTTCCCTTTACACCTCTCCCTCACGCTGACACACACACCATCCCACCATCCCTTTACACCTCTCCCTCACTCTGACAGACACACCATCCCACCTTCCCTTTACACCTCTCACTCTGACACATACACCATCCCACCTTCCCTTTACACCTCTCACTCTGACACATACACCATCCCACCTTCCCTTTACACCTCTCCCTCACGCTGACACATACACCATCCCACCTTCCCTTTACACCTCTCCTCACTCTGACACACACACCATCCCACCTTCCCTTTACACCTCTCCCTCACTCTGACACATACACCATCCCACCTTCCTTTACACCTCTCCCTCACTCTGACACATACACCATCCCACCTTCCCTTTACACCTCTTACTCTGACACATACACCATCCCACCTTCCCTTTACACCTCTCACTCTGACACACACACCATCCCACCTTCCCTTTACACCTCTCACTCACTCTGACACATACACCATCCCACCTTCCCTTTACACCTCTCACTCTGACACATACACCATCCCACCTTCCCTTTACACCTCTCCCTCACGCTGACACATACACCATCCCACCTTCCCTTTACACCTCTCCCTCACTCTGACACACACACCATCCCACCTTCCCTTTACACCTCTCCCTCACTCTGACACATACACCATCCCACCTTCCCTTTACACCTCTCCCTCACTCTGACACATACACCATCCCACCTTCCCTTTACACCTCTTACTCTGACACATACACCATCCCACCTTCCCTTTACACCTCTCACTCTGACACATACACCATCCCACCTTCCCTTTACACCTCTCCCTCACGCTGACACATACACCATCCCACCTTCCCTTTACACCTCTCCTCACTCTGACACACACACCATCCCACCTTCCCTTTACACCTCTCCCTCACTCTGACACATACACCATCCCACCTTCCCTTTACACCTCTCCCTCACTCTGACACATACACCATCCCACCTTCCCTTTACACCTCTTACTCTGACACATACACCATCCCACCTTCCCTTTACACCTCTCACTCTGACACACACACCATCCCACCTTCCCTTTACACCTCTCACTCACTCTGACACATACACCATCCCACCTTCCCTTTACACCTCTCACTCTGACACATACACCATCCCACCTTCCCTTTACACCTCTCCCTCACGCTGACACATACACCATCCCACCTTCCCTTTACACCTCTCCCTCACTCTGACACACACACCATCCCACCTTCCCTTTACACCTCTCCCTCACTCTGACACATACACCATCCCACCTTCCCTTTACACCTCTCCCTCACTCTGACACATACACCATCCCACCTTCCCTTTACACCTCTTACTCTGACACATACACCATCCCACCTTCCCTTTACACCTCTCACTCTGACACACACACCATCCCACCTTCCCTTTACACCTCTCACTCACTCTGACACATACACCATCCCACCTTCCCTTTACACCTCTCCCTCACTCTGACACATACACCATCCCACCTTCCCTTTACACCTCTCACTCTGACACATACACCATCCCACCTTCCCTTTACACCTCTCCCTCACTCTGACACATACACCATCCCACCTTCCCTTTACACCTCTCACTCTGACACATACACCCTCCCACCTTCCCTTTACACCTCTCCCTCACTCTGACACACACACCATCCCACCTTCCCTTTACACCTCTCACTCCGACACATACACCATCCCACCTTCCCTTTACACCTCTCACTCTGACACATACACCATCCCACCTTCCCTTTACACCTCTCCCTCACTCTGACACACACACCATCCCACCATCCATTTACACCTCTCCCTCACTCTGACACACACACCATCCCACCTTCCCTTTACACCTCTCACTCTGACACATACACCATCCCACCTTCCCTTTACACCTCTCCCTCACGCTGACACATACACCATCCCACCTTCCCTTTACACCTCTCCCTCACGCTGACACACACACCATCCCACCCTCCCTTTACACCTCTCACTCTGACACATATACCATCCCACCTTCCCTTTACACCTCTTACTCACTCTGACACATACACCATCCCACCTTCCCTTTACACCTCTCACTCTGACACATACACCATCCCACCTTCCCTTTACACCTCTCACTCTGACACATACACCATCCCACCTTCCCTTTACACCTCTCCCTCACTCTGACATGTACACCATCCCACCTTCCCTTTACACCTCTCACTCTGACACATACACCCTCCCACCTTCCCTTTACACCTCTCCCTCACTCTGACATATACACCAACCCACCTTCCCTTTACACCTCTCCCTCACTCTGACACATACACCATCCCACCTTCCCTTTACACCTTTCACTCTGACACACACACCATCCAACCTTCCCTTTACACCTCTCACTCTGACATATACACCATCCCACCTTCCCTTTACACCTCTCACTCTGACACATACACCATCCCACCTTCACTTTACACCTTTCACTCTGACACACACACCATCCCACCTTCCCTTTACACCTCTCACTCTGACACATACACCATCCCACCTTCCCTTTACACCTCTCCCTCACTCTGACACATACACCATCCCACCTTCCCTTTACACCTCTCACTCTGACACATACACCCTCCCACCTTCCCTTTACACCTCTCCCTCACTCTCCACACCATCCCACCTTCCCTTTACACCTCTCACTCCGACACATACACCATCCCACCTTCCCTTTACACCTCTCACTCTGACACATACACCATCCCACCTTCCCTTTACACCTCTCCCTCACTCTGACATGTACACCATCCCACCTTCCCTTTACACCTCTCACTCTGACACATACACCCTCCCACCTTCCTTTACACCTCTCCCTCACTCTGACATATACACCAACCCACCTTCCCTTTACACCTCTCCTCACTCTGACACATACACCATCCCACCTTCCCTTTACACCTTTCACTCTGACACACACACCATCCCACCTTCCCTTTACACCTCTCACTCTGACATATACACCATCCCACCTTCCCTTTACACCTCTCACTCTGACACATACACCATCCCACCTTCACTTTACACCTTTCACTCTGACACACACACCATCCCACCTTCCCTTTACACCTCTCACTCTGACACATACACCATCCCACCTTCCCTTTACACCTCTCCCTCACTCTGACACATACACCATCCCACCTTCCCTTTACACCTCTCACTCTGACACATACACCCTCCCACCTTCCCTTTACACCTCTCCCTCACTCTGACACACACACCATCCCACCTTCCCTTTACACCTCTCACTCCGACACATACACCATCCCACCTTCCCTTTACACCTCTCACTCTGACACATACACCATCCCACCTTCCCTTTACACCTCTCCCTCACTCTGACACACACACCATCCCACCATCCATTTACACCTCTCCCTCACTCTGACACACACACCATCCCACCTTCCCTTTACACCTCTCACTCTGACACATACACCATCCCACCTTCCCTTTACACCTCTCCCTCACGCTGACACATACACCATCCCACCTTCCCTTTACACCTCTCCCTCACGCTGACACACACACCATCCCACCCTCCCTTTACACCTCTCACTCTGACACATATACCATCCCACCTTCCCTTTACACCTCTTACTCACTCTGACACATACACCATCCCACCTTCCCTTTACACCTCTCACTCTGACACACACACCATCCCACCTTCCCTTTACACCTCTCACTCTGACACATACACCATCCCACCTTCCCTTTACACCTCTCCCTCACGCTGACACATACACCATCCCACCTTCCCTTTACACCTCTCCCTCACGCTGACACACACACCATCCCACCTTCCCTTTACACCTCTCACTCTGACACATATACCATCCCACCTTCCCTTTACACCTCTTACTCACTCTGACACATACACCATCCCACCTTCCCTTTACACCTCTCACTCTGACACATACACCATCCCACCTTCCCTTTACACCACTCACTCTGACACATACACCATCCCACCTTCCCTTTACACCTCTCCCTCACTCTGACATGTACACCATCCCACCTTCCCTTTACACCTCTCACTCTGACACATACACCCTCCCACCTTCCCTTTACACCTCTCCCTCACTCTGACATATACACCAACCCACCTTCCCTTTACACCTCTCCCTCACTCTGACACATACACCATCCCACCTTCCCTTTACACCTTTCACTCTGACACACACACCATCCCACCTTCCCTTTACACCTCTCACTCTGACACATACACCATCCCACCTTCCCTTTACACCTCTCACTCTGACACACACACCATCCCACCTTCCCTTTACACCTCTCCCTCCCTCTGACACACACACCATCCCACCTTCCCTTTACACCTCTCACTCTGACACATACACCATCCCATCTTCCCTTTACACCTCTCACTCTGACACATACACCATCCCACCTTCCCTTTACACCTCTCACTCTGACACATACACCATCCCACTCTGTCTGCTCTGCTATCCTCTTCTACTCTGTTGGGCTTGTTCCCCCCCTCTCTCTTTTGTCATCTGTTATTCTTTCTCTCACGTCTGTGATCTATGGATACATTGTTCCTCGTTAGAAACGGTTAGAGGCAGAACGTTTCTCATCTGTTGTTCAGCCTGGCACAGAGAGAGAGCCTAACACTCTCGCAAAGGGATCTGAAGGAAGTATGGAACCCATTTAAATGTCAACATCAACCACGGTCGCCTTTTAGGTGGTAGGAATAAAAGGAAAAGTTAGTGTGCCATAAGAGCAAACACTTCCTGGTCAATTAAGTGTACCTCAGTAAGACCTCCCTTGAGAAGTAGTTTCACACAAACACTATTTACAGGCAGGGGGCAGAGGGCATCCCTTATCCAGAAAAACAACAGATAACTAGAACCCACGTGTTCACAGCTGGGAGATTCTTGAAAAGCTGCAGCTAAAGGCAGAGGTTTGTTTCCCAGGTGGTGAAAATGAACCATTCTAACTATCAGAACAAAAGAGGATTATTTATGTAAGCTCCCTAAGCTAATGCCTAGGCTTAAGCTCGGCAGGCTAACTCAGTCTTGTGGCACACACATGACCCTGGTTAAAACCCAGTCTGTCACATATGCGTCACCCAACTAAAAAGAGAATAATGAGGGCAGTGCCATTTTTTAAAAGTCATATGCATTATTTTGTGTATTTGAATACATTTTGGCATCCTGTGTGTGAATGTGTGAGTCATGCATGTTAGTGTGAGTGTCAGTGTGAACTCACTGTAAACTGGATCTGACAGCCTCCCATGATGTAATCCAGGAAGGAGTGCATCTTGATGATCTGTGGATGGGAGACAGCAGTTGAGGGCGGGGACCTCAGCTACCCACAGTGAGAATTGGCACCAATCACTTGGGGATGACATGACAGACACAGTAACTGACCACTTAGGAACATCTTATCCCTTATTCCAGCCAATTACAAAGCAGCTAGTTTAGCATGTTAGCCATTAGCTTTGAGAAAGCAGCTGGCTGTGGGTGTTGTTCATTATGTCTCTGTTACAACTGGTGTCACATGTTGGCCAGTGTTGGGAAATATCAGAGAGGAAGAAGTGGGGATTTACTCCGGCCAAAATCTGTCTACGTGAGATAAGCCTTTTTTTGGTCTATGTGAGTGTGTCGAATTACGAGGCTTATTTAATCTAACAGAAGTTAAATAATGTTTAGGCTGTTACAAATTATATAAGTGGATGAACATGGCATTCCGGCAACTTTAGGAAATACGACTTAGTTGTGCCTGTTGTTCACACACGTATCTGCCCTCTCATTAGCTAGAATCCTTCCACTTTATCTCGCCTCCTCCCACCTGCCTCCCATCTTTGAGAACATGGAAACTCAGCAAAAAGAAACGTCCTCTCACTGTCAACTGCGTTTATTTTCAGCAAACTTAACGTGCAAATATTTGTTTAAACATAACAAGATTCAACAACTGAAACATAAACCAAACAAGTTCCACAGACATGTGACTAACAGAAATTGAATAATGTGTCCTCCTCATGGACTGCACCAGATTTGCCAGTTCTTGCTGTGAGATGTTACCACACTTTTCCACCAAGGCACCTGCAAGATCCTGGACATTTCTGGGTAAATTGTCCCTCACCCTCACCCTCTGATCCAACAGGTCCCAGACGTGCTCAATTGGATTGAGATCCGGGCTGTATGAGATCCAAGCAGTATGGCTGGTGGCATTGTCATGCTGGAGGGTCATGTCAGAATGAGCCTCCACGAAGGGTACCACATGAGGGAGGAGGATGTCTTCCATGTAACGCACAGCGTTAAGATTGCCTGCAATGACAACAAGCTCAGTCTGATGATGCTGCAACACATCCCCCAAGACCACTACAGACCCTCCACCTCAAAATCGATCCCGCTCCAGAGTACAGGCCTCGGTGTAACACTCAGTGAAGAGCACTTTTTGCCAGCCCTGTCTGGTCCAGCGACGGTGGGTTTGTGCCCATAGGCGACGTTGTTGCCGGTGATGTCTGGTGAGGACCTGCCTTACAACAGGTCTACAAGCCCTCAGTCCAGCCTCTCTCAGCCTATTGAGGACAGTCTGAGCACTGGTGGAGGGATTGTGCGTTCCTGGTGTAACTCGGGCAGTTGTTGTTGCCATCCTGGACTCACTTATCACCTGTTAATTTCCCCCACTATATTTGTCAGTTCCGCAGCTCTGTTCCCTGCTGCATTGTATTGTTTTCTGATGCTGTTCCTGTCTCGTTCCATGTCCGTTATTTATTAAATGTTTTACTCCCCGTACCTGCTTCCTCTCTCCAGCGTCAACTCATGTGACAGAATGCAGCAGCCAACATACGAAGCATCGGGGATTACTGACATTCCGGTTGGTATGGTGGCATCGGCTCTGGGTCGCCACCAATGGAACCGGAGGTGCCTAGCCAGCTTGTCGTGCTTCCACGCCCTAGCTGACTCGAGAGGTTTCCTTGCCCCGGTTGGCTTGGAAGGCGCCCATCCCACATCGGGCCACAGCCGGATCGTCAATTCTTGTTTGCCCACCTGGTCCAGCATCAACATGTGACAGGTGCGATGTTCGGATGTACCGATCCTGTGCAGATGTTATTACATGTGGTCTGCCACTGCGAGGACGGTCAGCTGTCCACCCTGTCTCCCTGTAGTGCTGTCTTAGGCATATTACAGTATGGACATTGCAATTTATTGCCATGGCCACATCTGCAGTCCTCATGCCTCCTTGCAGCATGCCTAAGGCACGTTCACGCAGATGAGCAAGGACCCTGGACATCTTTCTTTTGGTGTTTTTCAGAGTCAGTAGAAAGGCCTCTTTAATGTCCTAAGTTTTCATAACTGTAACCTTAATTACCTACCATCTGTAAGCTGTTAGTTTCTCAATGACCATTCCACAGGTGCATGTTCATTAATTGTTTATGATTCATTGAACAAGCATGGGAAACCGTGTTTAAACCCTTTACAATGAAGATCTGTGAAGTTATTTGGATTTTTACTAATTACCTTTGAAAGACAGAGTGCTGAAAAAAGGACATTTATTTTTTTGCTGAGTTTATTTCCTTTGTTGGAGCGGTTACTCGACTATCTTCTCAATATAATTGATCGTCTTGGTAAGTAGCAATCTGCCAATAAAGACACTGAGAAAGGCCAGCACTTATTTAATGGGAATATGTCTGCATTAGCTAAACAACATTAGCTATTCCACAGTGTCTCCATGCAGACATAGTTGTCCCCAAAATGACACAAATTTTAAGGTCATCCGTGGGTTCAGCAGATGGAAGAAATATCATATTAGTCAGATTCCATCTGATCACAACCGTCTTTCACATCCATAACAGCAACATGATGATAAATGTTCTGGAACCGTCTGCCAATGAGACTTAGACATCAGGTTAGAGAAAGTGGTGGGCGGAGGAAGGATGGAATGAGGGTGTGAATGAGAGAGAGTCGTGAATCACCTTGCACTGATTGAGAATGACGATACCAGAGTTCTTGTAATTCTTCTTCTTCATCTGATACTTGGGGTTTATACACTCCCATTGGACCTGGCGTTGATCAAATATAAAAACACACTATCACAATAGGTACAGTATCATCCCTACAGTATGTGACTTGGTGGCGGGAGACTGACTGTGCTAAACAGAGATGAAAAAAATCATTTAAAAAATGACAGGATTGATAGACTATATCATCCCATGGGATAACATGGAGCGATGGTAGTGGAGGCCAGACAATGGAGTGAAAGAAAGCAATATGATCCACAGCAATGAGAAGATGCAAGGAAATGGAACTGTGGAGCGTGTTAGGGAGAATAATTAGCAAATCCAAGCAACAACAGCCTGACGAGGTTTGGTTTCAGGATCATTTGTTCATCACTAATGAGGGGAGCGTTATCCATTCATGCCTGTACAGATTAGCTCAGTCGTTTCAATCTGCTGCTCAAAAACAGAAAACAACTCCTGTGTTGAAATCCAACACTTTTCCTCTAAGGGTCATGGGAGAGAAAAAACGAAACATCAGTCACCTAATCGTCTCAGGGACAGGCTGTCCGTGCTGTTCTCTGTCGTTCTCTTCAGCTCACAAAACCGATTATATAACCATTATCATAAAAGTGGATACCCAACTAGTTGTAGCTCCATGAATGATTAGCAGATAATGGGTAAAAAAACTAGATATCTCCATCAGCCAAATCACCAATTTCAGTAGGAGTCAAAAGCCCCTGTGTATCCTACAGCATATGTGGCATTGGAGTCTAATGAAATGGGCCGTACTGTAACGGGTTTAATGCCAGCAGGTCCTGCAGTCTTCTTAAATTCCATGAAGGAGCCAATTAGTGGTGTGACCGGCCTTTAAAAGCTTGCTGCGTTTGAGGCCCGAGCACCGTAGGGTTTATTTAGACTATGAAGTGAGCCACATTGTAATATAATTAGCCTAGAAGCCTCAGCCTGGAGCTCCTTTTGTGTGCTAATGAAGACACAGCTGTCTGCCTGGGCCAGTCGGCGTGATGAAGGAGAGGCGTCCAGCGTTGTACGGCAGTACGTGTTGTCACCTGTCATCCTCACCATGAACGTCGACTAATTAAATGCATTCTTTCTTGTTCTTGTTCCAAGGGATGCTGTTCGGTTTGCAAAACTCTGGACATTAGGTAAAAACTTAAAATGTCTTAAAACAGTCTCCTCAAACTGTCTCTTTAAGTGGTGATGAAGTCTGATCTCTATTAAAAGAGTAAAAAATAAATCTGTCTATATCAAAGTGCCTTCAATTGAAATCAAGGTTAAGTACCCTTTGACCTTTCAGGGCTGCAGTCCCATTATCATTTTACAGACATACTCATCATAAATGTAGCTGAAAATACAAGTTATACAAATGGAATTATAGATATACCTTTCCTTAATGCAACCGCTGTGTCAGATTTCAAAAAAACTTTACGGAAAAAGCAAACCATGCAATAATCTGAGACGGCGCCCAGAAAATAAATAAAATTATCCACCAGGTTGGAGTCAACAGAAACCAGAAATCACATTATAAATATTCCCTTACCTTTGATGATCTTCATCAGAATGCACTCCCAGGAATCCTAGTTCCACAATAAATGCTTGATTTGTTCGATAATGTCCATTATTTATGTCCAAGTAGCTACTTTTGTTAGGGCTTAGGTATACAAAACGCCCGTGCAGGTCCATCCGAATGTCGGACGAAAACTTCAAAAAGTTATATTACAGGTCGAAGAAACTTGTCAAACTAAGTATAGAATCAATCTTTAGGGTGTTGTGGAGAGTTCTCCAACTGGAGAATTCCTTTGTGTGTAGAGTTTGGATTTCATCTCAGGTTTTTGCCTGCCATATGAGTTCTGTTATACTCACAGACATCATTCAAACAGTTTTAGAAACGTCAGAGTGTTTTCTATCCAATATTAATAATAATATGCATATATTAGCAGCTGGGACTGAGGAGCAGGCCGTTTACTCTGGCCACCTCTAGGCAACTTTCATCCAAGCTACTCAATACTGACCCTGCAGCCATAAGAAGTACGGTAAGGGTTATGGTTAAGGTTAGGGTGAGGGTAGGGGTTAAGGTTAGGGTAGGGATGTCACAAGGATGCCGAATAGCACTAAACATGGCTCAATGGATCCATTACCAAAGCATTCTGAGCTTGAAGGAAACGGCAAGGATTATTTCCCAAACACACCAGGCAGGACAGAACTTTCACTCTCTCACACCCTTGTCCTCCATACAGTGAAGGAGAGAGTGCTGATTTCTGAATTACACTGGTACAGAGAGAGAGACAGAGGAGACGGTGGCTACCGGATTATGGGTAGGCTGAGAGAGATCCATTGTCATTTGTTTGGTTTTTCCTGAAGACTTCTGTCCTACTCTTCCCTGTGGAGCGTTGAAATATCCTCAGCACTCAATGAGAGAAGTAAGTATCTCCTCCGGGGGAGGAAAATGTCCTGAGCCCCAAATGGCCCCATGCCACTGCATTTGGTCATGTCCTCCAGAAAGAGGACGCTACCCTCTGGTCACATCCCCCAGAGAGAGGACGCTACTCTCTGGTCACATCCCCCAGAGAGAGGACGCTACCCACTGGTCACATCCCCCAGAGAGAGGACGCTACCCTCTGGTCACATCCCCCAGAGAGAGGAAGCTACCCTCTGGTCACATCCCCCAGAGAGAGGACGCTACCCTCTGGTCACATCCCCCAGAGAGAGGAAGCTACCCTCTGGTCACATCCCCCAGAGAGAGGACGCTACCCTCTGGTCACATCCCCCAGAGAGAGGATGCTACTCTCTGGTCACATCCCCCAGAGAGAGGACGCTACCCACTGGTCACATCCCCCAGAGAGAGGACGCTACCCTCTGGTCACATCCCCCAGAGAGAGGACGCTACCCTCTGGTCACATCCCCCAGAGAGTGGAAGCTACCCTCTGGTCACATCCCCCAGAGAGAGGACGCTACCCACTGGTCACATCCCCAGAGAGAGGAAGCTACCCACTGGTCACATCCCCAGAGAGAGGACGCTACCCACTGGTCACATCCCCCAGAGAGAGGACGCTACCCACTGGTCACATCCCCCAGAGAGAGGACGCTACCCACTGGTCACATCCCCCAGAAAGAGGACGCTACCCACTGGTCACATCCCCCAGAGAGAGGAAGCTACCCACTGGTCACATCCCCCAGAGAGAGGACGCTACCCACTGGTCACATCCCCCAGAGAGGAAGCTACCCTCTGGTCACATCCCCCAGAGAGAGGAAGCTACCCTCTGGTCACATCCCCAGAGAGAGGAAGCTACCCTCTGGTCACATCCCCCAGAGAGAGGACGCTACCCTCTGGTCACATCCCCCAGAGAGAGGAAGCTACCCTCTGGTCACATCCCCCAGAGAGAGGACGCTACCCTCTGGTCACATCCCCCAGAGAGAGGACGCTACCCTCTGGTCACATCCCCCAGAGAGAGGACGCTACCCTCTGGTCACATCCCCCAGAGAGAGGAAGCTACCCTCTGGTCACATCCCCCAGAGAGAGGACGCTACCCTCTGGTCACATCCCCCAGAGAGAGGAAGCTACCCTCTGGTCACATCCCCCAGAGAGAGGAAGCTACCCTCTGGTCACATCCCCCAGAGGGAGGAAGCTACCCTCTGGTCACATCCCCCAGAGAGAGAACGCTACCCTCTGGTCACTTACCCCAGAGAGAGGAAGCTACCCTCTGGTCACATCCCCCAGAGAGAGGACGCTACCCTCTGGTCACATCCCCCAGAGAGAGGACGCTACCCTCTGGTCACATCCCCCAGAGAGAGGAAGCTACCCTCTGGTCACATCCCCCAGAGAGACGACGTTACCCTCTGGTCACATCCCCCAGAGAGAGGAAGCTACCCTCTGGTCACATCCCCCAGAGAGAGGAAGCTACCCTCTGGTCACATCCCCCAGAGAGAGGAAGCTACCCTCTGGTCACATCCCCCAGACGGAGGACGCTACCCTCTGGTCACTTACCCCAGAGAGAGGAAGCTACCCTCTGGTCACATCCCCCAGAGAGAGGACGCTACCCACTGATCACATCCCCCAGAGAGAGGACGCTACTCTCTGGTCACATCCCCCAGAGAGAGGACGCTACCCACTGGTCACATCCCCCAGAGAGAGGACGCTACCCTCTGGTCACATCCCCCAGAGAGAGGACGCTACTCTCTGGTCACATCCCCCAGAGAGAGGACGCTACTCTCTGGTCACATCCCCCAGAGAGAGGACGCTACCCACTGGTCACATCCCCCAGAGAGAGGAAGCTACCCTCTGGTCACATCCCCCAGAGAGAGGACGCTACCCTCTGGTCACATCCCCCAGAGAGAGGAAGCTACCCTCTGGTCACATCCCCCAGAGAGAGGACGCTACCCTCTGGTCACATCTCCCAGAGAGAGGACGCTACCCACTGGTCACATCCCCCAGAGAGAGGACGCTACCCACTGGTCACATCCCCCAGAGAGAGGAAGCTACCCTCTGGTCACATCCCCCAGAGAGAGGACGCTACCCTCTGGTCACATCCCCCAGAGAGAGGAAGCTACCCTCTGGTCACATCCCCCAGAGAGAGGAAGCTACCCTCTGGTCACATCCCCCAGAGAGAGGACGCTACCCTCTGGTCACATCCCCCAGAGAGAGGACGCTACCCTCTGGTCACATCCCCCAGAGAGAGGAAGCTACCCTCTGGACACATCCCCCAGAGAGAGGAAGCTACCCACTGGTCACATCCCCCAGAGAGAGGAAGCTACCCTCTGGTCACATCCCCCAGAGAGAGGACGCTACCCTCTGGTCACATCCCCCAGAGAGAGGAAGCTACCCTCTGGTCACATCCCCCAGAGAGAGGACGCTACCCACTGGTCACATCCCCCAGAGAGAGGAAGCTACCCACTGGTCACATCCACCAGAGAGAGGACGCTACCCACTGGTCACATCACCCAGAGAGAGGAAGCTACCCACTGGTCACATCCCCCAGAGAGAGGACGCTACCCTCTGGTCACATCCCCCAGAGAGAGGAAGCTACCCTCTGGTCACATCCCCCAGAGAGAGGACGCTACCCTCTGGTCACATCCCCCAGAGAGAGGAAGCTACCCACTGGTCACATCCCCCAGAGAGAGGACGCTACCCACTGGTCACATCCCCCAGAGAGAGGACGCTACCCACTGGTCACATCCCCCAGAGAGAGGACGCTACTCTCTGGTCACATCCCCCAGAGAGAGGAAGCTACCCTCTGGTCACATCCCCCAGAGAGAGGACGCTACCCTCTGGTCACATCCCCCAGAGAGAGGAAGCTACCCTCTGGTCACATCCCCCAGAGAGGACGCTACCCTCTGGTCACATCCCCCAGAGAAAGGAAGCTACCCTCTGGTCACATCCCCCAGAGAGAGGACGCTACCCTCTGGTCACATCCCCCAGAGAGAGGAAGCTACCCTCTGGTCACATCCCCCAGAGAGAGGACGCTACCCTCTGGTCACATCCCCCAGAGAAAGGAAGCTACCCTCTGGTCACATCCCCCAGAGAGAGGACGCTACCCTCTGGTCACATCCCCCAGAGAGAGGAAGCTACCCACTGGTCACATCCCCCAGAGAGAGGACGCTACCCTCTGGTCACATCCCCCAGAGAGAGGACGCTACCCTCTGGTCACATCCCCCAGAGAGAGGAAGCTACCCTCTGGTCACATCCCCCAGAGAGAGGACGCTACCCTCTGGTCACATCCTCCAGAGAGAGGACGCTACCCACTGGTCACATCCCCCAGAGAGAGGAAGCTACCCACTGGTCACATCCCCCAGAGAGAGGAAGCTACCCACTGGTCACATCCCCCAGAGAGAGGACGCTACCCACTGGTCACATCCCCCAGAGAGAGGACGCTACCCACTGGTCACATCCCCCAGAAAGAGGACGCTACCCACTGGTCACATCCCCCAGAGAGAGGCAGCTACCCACTGGTCACATCCCCCAGAGAGAGGACGCTACCCACTGGTCACATCCCCCAGAGAGAGGAAGCTACCCTCTGGTCACATCCCCCAGAGAGAGGAAGCTACCCTCTGGTCACATCCCCCAGAGAGAGGTAGCTACCCTCTGGTCACATCCCCCAGAGAGAGGACGCTACCCTCTGGTCACATCCCCCAGAGAGAGGACGCTACCCACTGGTCACTTCCCCCAGAGAGAGGACGCTACCCTCTGGTCACATCCCCCAGAGAGAGGACGCTACCCTCTGGTCACATCCCCCAGAGAGAAGACGCTACCCTCTGGTCACATCCCCAGAGAGAGACGCTACCCTCTGGTCACATCCCCCAGAGAGAGGACGCTACCCTCTGGTCACATCCCCAGAGAGAGGACGCTACCCTCTGGTCACTTCCCCCAGAGAGAGGACGCTACCCTCTGGTCACTTCCCCCAGAGAGAGGACGCTACCCTCTGGTCACATCCCCCAGAGAGAGGACGCTACCCTCTGGTCACATCCCCCAGAGAGAGGACGCTACCCTCTGGTCACATCCCCCAGAGAGAGGACGCTACCCTCTGGTCACATCCCCCAGAGAGGACGCTACTCTCTGGTCACATCCCCCAGAGAGAGGACGCTACTCTCTGGTCACATCCCCAGAGAGAGGACGCTACTCTCTGGTCACATCCCCCAGAGAGAGGACGCTACCCACTGGTCACATCCCCCAGAGAGAGGACGCTACCCTCTGGTCACATCCCCCAGAGAGAGGAAGCTACCCTCTGGTCACATCCCCCAGAGAGAGGAAGCTACCCTCTGGTCACATCCCCCAGAGAGAGGAAGCTACCCTCTGGTCACATCCCCCAGAGAGAGGAAGCTACCCTCTGGTCACATCCCCCAGAGAGAGGACGCTACCCTCTGGTCACATCCCCCAGAGACAGGAAGCTACCCTCTGGTCACATCCCCCAGAGACAGGAAGCTACCCTCTGGTCACATCCCCCAGAGAGAGGACGCTACCCTCTGGTCACATCCCCCAGAGAGAGGACGCTACCCACTGGTCACATCCCCCAGAGAGCGAACGCTACTCTCTGGTCACATCCCCCAGAGAGAGGACGCTACCCACTGGTCACATCCCACAGAGAGAGGACACTACCCTCTGGTCACATCCCCCAGAAAGAGGACACTACCCTCTGGTCACATCCCCCAGAAAGAGGACACTACCCTCTGGTTGGATGAAAACAAATCTCCAGTCGGCAACCCACATGAGCTCTGCCTCTCTAACCCACTTTCTCTCAGCTCTGACATATCATCTGGAGAGACATACATTGCAGTGAGTACAGAATCATATCAGAGTGTGATTCCTACAGTCTGAGAAGTCTTAGGTATATAATAATGACCATGTTTCACATTGTATAAATGATTGGAGACAAGCGCAGGAATACGTAATAGGGGGTTTTAATACTCCACCCAAATTACACAACATGCCATGAAAGGCAGGACGAAGCCCAAAACAAACACGTATACAAACACACAGGGATGTAACACAAACAACAGAACGGGGTTAAACCTCTAATAAATACAAAGGACGAGACCCAGAATAACAATGCACGGGATGAGACCAGTAATTACACTGCACGGGATGAGACCAGTAATTACACTAATTACACTGCACGGGATGAGAGGATGAGACCAGTAATTACACGGGATGAGACCAGTAATTACACTGCACGGGATGAGACCAGTAATTACACTGCACGGGATGAGACCAGTAATTACACTGCACGGGATGAGACCAGTAATTACACTGCACGGGATGAGACCAGTAATTACACGGTATGTAATTACACTGCACGGGATGAGACCAGTAATTACACTGCACCAGGGATGAGACCAGTAATTACACTGCACGGGATGAGACCAGTAATTACACTGCACGGGATGAGACCAGTAATTACACTGCACGGGATGAGACCAGTAATTACACTGCACGGGATGAGATGAGACCAGTAATTACACTGCACGGGATGAGACCAGTAATTACACTGCACGGGATGAGACCAGTAATTACACTGCACGGGATGAGACCAGTAATTACACTGCACGGGATGAGACCAGTAATTACACTGCACGGGATGAGACCAGTAATTACACTGCACGGGATGAGACCAGTAATTACACTGCATGGATGAGACCAGTAATTACACTGCACAGGATGAGACCAGACCACGGGATGAGACCAGTAATTACACTGCACGGGATGAGAGGAGTGCGTAATTAGACAGTTCAGTGAAGCCTAGAAGGCCGGTGATGTAGAACTCCGGAACTGGTGCAGGAAGGAGCAGCAGTACTGGGGGAATCCGTGACAGGCATCTAGAAATGGTCATTTTACAAACCTGATTGATGCCTTCGCTACCTAAAAGAAAAACAACCAACACCATCTAAAAGAAACAGCCAACCCCACTTATAAACTCGCACAAAACCTGTACAGCCTACCTGTCTCCCATCCATTGCCCCTCTCATCTCTTTGAATGTGGCCTGATATTCACCAATATAGTCGTGCTTCCCATTGGAGTCCCAGTCCCACACTGTGCACTGATAGAGAGAGAGAGAGAGAGAGAGAGAGAGAGAGAGAGAGAGAGAGAGAGAGAGAGAGAGAGAGAGAGAGAGAGAGAGAGAGAGAGAGAGAGAGAGAGAGAGAGAAGAGAGAAAGAGTAGGTTAGAAAAGTGACTTTAGTTAATGATCAAATACTGCGGTGTCAATATGTACATATCACCTAACCCATCTGTGAATGCTGCAGTTGAACAAGATCTCCAGACTGAATGTGATCAACTATGTGGTGTCATGTAGATTCTGGTTGAAAGCTCTTCCCCTGGTGTTCACACTCGTTACAACTCACCGGGACCAGTTTCAGAACTAGAGCAGACTCCCCTGTGATGCTTCTCCATTAATAAATCAGTAAGGCGACATTGCTGGAGTTTTAATGGTCTCATGAAATATAGAATTGAGGATGTGAAAGGCTTTTGACATAAGACAGAGAGAGAGAACATTGAATTTGTGTGTATATGTTTATTTTGTTTAACATTATACATTTTTAAATTCATTATTACACTTAATTTCTAAGTACACGTTTCATCATAATTTCTTATCAAAAGATCTGTCAGTGGTATTTTGCGGAGGGGGAACACTAACTGGACCAGGCAAAAGTACCTCCTCAACCCCCTCCCTTTTCTCCTTAGTAAGTGGTTTCTTCCAAGGTGCGCCACCGAGCAAAGATATGCTAGGCAGGTCGCTAGATACTCTTGTGCATGCAGACAGTATCGTCAGTTGAGGAGGAGAGAGAGTGTTGAGTTACATGCACAGCGTTTGATTTGATTTTAGCTGCCAGTGATGGGCAGGACTCGCAGGAGGTATGTTTGCAAATCGTTGTCCGGGTCGTTGTCCCGTTGGAAGGTGAACCTTCACCCCAGTCTGTCCTGAGAGCTCTTGAGCAGGTTTTCATCAAGGATCTCTCTGTGCTCCATTCATCTTTTCCTCGATCCTGCTTGTCTCCCAGTCCCTGTTGCTGAAAAACATCCACACCGCATGATGCTGCCCCCACCGTGCTTCACCGCCAGATGTGACACTTGGCATTCAGGCTAAAGAGTTCAATCTTGGTTTCATCAGACCAGATAATCTTGTTTCTCAGAGAATCTTGCTTCTCATGGTCTGAAAGTCTTTAGCTGCCTTTTAGCAAACTCCAAGCGGGCTTTTATATGCCTTTTACTGAGGAGTGGCTTCCGTCTGGCCACTCTACCATAAAGGCCTGATTGGTGGAGTGCTGCAGAGATGGTTGTCCTTCTGGAAGGTTCTCCCATCTCTACAGAGGAACTCTGGAGCTCTGTCAGAGTCACCATCGGGTTCTTGGTTACCTCCCTGAACAAGGCCTTTCTCCCCCGATTGCTCAGTTTGGCCGGGCGTCCAGCTCTAGGAAGAGTCTTGATGGTTAAGAATGATGGAGGACACTGTGTTCTTGGGGACCTTCAATGCTGCAGAATTTTTTTGGTAAACTTCCCCAGATCTGTGCCTCGACACAATCCTGTCTCGGAGCTCTATGGACAATTCCTTTGACCTCATGGCTTGTTTTTTGCTCTGACACACACTGTCAACTGTGGGACACAAGTGTGTGCCTTTCCAAATCAATTTAATTTACCACAGATGGACTCCAATGAAGTTGTAGAAACATCTCAAGGATGATTAATGGAAACAGGATGCACCTGAGCTCAATTTCGAGTCTCATAGCAAAGGGTCCTAATACTTATGTAACTAAGGTATTTCTGTTTTTTACTTTTAATAAACTTGCAACATTTATAAAAAACTGTTTTCGCTTTGTCAATATGGGGTATTGTGTGTAGGTTGATGAGTATTTGTATTTATTTAAATATTTTAAAAATAAGGCTGTAAAGTAACAAAATGTGGAAAAAGGAATGGGGTCTGAATACTTTCCGAATGCACTGTACAGTAACAGTGTGGCAGTTGTCCAAACTCCTACGGCATAACATTTGTCATAGAATCAATGTGGATCATTCATTAAAATGACATTTGAACAGGTGAAGAGGTAAGCTTAGATAGCCTTCTTTTTTCACTTCTTTTTTTTTGTACATATAATTAGACATAATGATTATTGTTGTTCGAAAAATACTAAATCCTCAGAATTCCAGAGGGGGGGGTTGGCCAGTCCCACACACACACACACAGCCTTCATCCTCACGTACCTCTAAAATAATGGCTGCATGACGCCACTGTTCGTGTGTGTGTGTGTGTGTATGTGTGTGTGTGTGTGTGTGTGTGTGTGTGTGTGTGTGTGTGTGTGTGTGTGTGTGTGTGTGTGTGTGTGTGTGTGTGTGTGTGTGTGTGTGTGTGTGTGTGTGTGTGTGTGTGTGTGTGTGTGTGTGTGTGTGTGTGTGTGTGTGTGTGTGTGTGTGTGTGTGTCTGTGTGTGTGTCTAGGTTTCACGTGGATCATGGATAAATAAACTGACCTCTGACCCTCATTTGGCCATTAGCTATGCTGAACATTCATCTATGATACACATTCACTACAGTGGCCATTCCAGGACAGCCTCCTACATCCATGGTTGTGTCAAGTGTCAGAACCGTGGCCTTGTAATGTCTGTTTAATGAATGTGTGTTCAATTAATGCTCTTGTATTATACCGTTTGTGATAAGGAGGTTAACCTGAGCGAACATTAACAGCATCTTGTGAAAAGTCCCATTGGAGGGGAAGATATTTTATTATCCATTAAAACTAGAGGCATATTAACTCCACAGGGAATCATTCACTATCACTGCTTCTGAAACCCACCCACCAACATCCACCCACCCACACCCCTAACACATATCCATCCACACCCCTAACACACATCCACCCACCCACACCCCTAACACATATCCATCCACACCCCTAACACACATCCACCCACCCACACCCCTAACACATATCCATCCACACCCCTAACACACATCCACCCACCCACACCCTAACACATATCCATCCACACCCCTAACACACATCCACCCACCCACACCCCTAACACATATCCACCCACACCCCTAATACATATCCATCCACACCCCTAACACATATCCATCCCACCCCTAACACACATCCACCCACACCCCTAATACATATCCATCCACACCCCTAACACACATCCATCCACACCCCTAATACATATCCACCCACACCCCTAACACATATCCTTCCACACCTCTAACACATATCCATCCACACCCCTAACACACATCCATCCACACCCCTAACACATATCCATCCACACCCCTAATACATATCCATCCACACCCCTAACACACATCCATCCACCCCTAACACATATCCATCCACACCTAATACATATCCATCCACACCCCTAATACATATCCACCCACACCCCTAACACATATCCTTCCACACCCCTAACACATATCCATCCACACCCCTAACACACATCCATCCACACCCCTAACACATATCCATCCACACCCCTAATACATATCCATCCACACCCCTAACACACATCCATCCACACCCCTAATACATATCCATCCACACCCCTAACACATATCCATCCACACCCCTAACACACATCCACCCACACCCTAACACACATCCACCCACACCCCTAACACACATCCATCCACACCCCTAATACATATCCATCCACACCCCTAATACATATCCATCCACACCCCTAATACATATCCACCCACACCCCTAATACATATCCACCCACACCCCTAACACATATCCATCCACACCCCTAACACACATCCACCCACCCACACCCCTAACACATATCCATCCACACCCCTAACACACATCCACCCACCCACACCCCTAACACATATCCATCCACACCCCTAATACATATCCATCCACACCCCTAATACATATCCATCCACACCCCTAACACATATCCACCCACACCCCTAACACATATCCATACACACCCCATATACATATCCATCCACACCCCTAACACATATCCATACACACCCCTAATACATATCCATCCACACCCCTAACACATATCCATCCACACCCCTAATACATATCCATACACACCCCTAATACATATCCATCCACACCCTAACACATATCCATACACACCCTAATACATATCCATCCACACCCCTAACACATATCCATCCACACCCTAATACATATCCATCCACACCCCTAACACATATCCACCCACACCCCTAACACACATCCACCCACCCACACCCCTAACACATATCCATCCACACCCCTAATACATATCCACCCACACCCCTAACACATATCCATACACACCCCTAATACATATCCATCCACACCCTTAACACATATCCATCCACACCCCTAATACATATCCATCCACACCCCTAACACATATCCATACACACCCCTAATACATATCCATCCACACCCCTAACACATATCCACCCACACCCCTAATACACATCCACCCACACCCCTAACACATATCCATACACACCCCTAATACATATCCATACACACCCTAATACACATCCACCCACACCCCTAACACATATCCATCCACACCCTAATACATATCCATCCACACCCCTAACACATATCCATCCACACCCCTAATACATATCCATCCACACCCCTAATACACATCCACCCACACCCCTAACACATATCCATACACACCCCTAATACATATCCATACACACCCCTAATACACATCCACCCACACCCCTAACACATATCCATACACACCCCTAATACATATCCATCCACACCCCTAACACATATCCATCCACACCCCTAATACATATCCATCCACACCCCTAATACATATCCATCCACACCCCTAACACATATCCACCCACACCCCTAACACATATCCATACACACCCCTAATACATATCCATCCACACCCCTAACACATATCCATACACACCCCTAATACATATCCACCCACACCCTAACACACATCCACCCACCCACACCCCTAACACATATCCATCCACACCCTAATACATATCCATCCACACCCTAATACATATCCATCCACACCTAACACATATCCATACACACCCTAATACATATCCACCCACACCCCTAATACATATCCATCCACACCCCTAACACATATCCATCCACACCCCTAATACATATCCATCCACACCCTAACACATATCCATACACACCCCTAATACATATCCATCCACACCCCTAATACATATCCATCCACACCCTAACACATATCCACCCACACCCCTAATACATATCCATCCACACCCCTAATACATATCCATCCACACCCCTAATACATATCCATACACACCCCTAATACATATCCATCCACACCCCTAACACATATCCATACACACCCCTAATACATATCCATCCACACCCCTAATACATATCCATCCACACCCCTAACACATATCCATCCACACCCCTAATACATATCCACCCACACCCCTAACACATATCCATCCACACCCCTAATACATATCCATCCACACCCCTAACACATATCCATCCACACCCCTAATACATATCCACCCACACCCCTAACACACATCCACCCACCCACAACCCTAACACACATCCACCGACCCACACCCTTAACACACATCCACCCACCCACACCCCTAACACATATCCATCCACACCCCTAACACACATCCACCCACCCACACCCCTAATACATATCCATCCACACCCCTAACACATATCCATCCACACCCCTAATACATATCCATCCACACCCCTAACACATATCCATCCACACCCCTAACACACATCCACCCATCCACACCCCTAACACATATCCATCCACACCCCTAACACACATCCATCCACACCCCTAACACACATCCATCCACACCCCTAACACATTATGGTCTACCATTATGATGCTACCATTATGGTCTACTATTATGATGCTACATTATGGTCTACTATTATGATGCTACATTATGGTCTACTATTATGATGCTACATTATGGTCTACTATTATGATGCTACATTATGGTCTACTATTATGATGCTACATTATGGTCTACTATTATGATGCTACATTATGGTCTACTATTATGATGTTACCATTATGGTCTACTATTATGATGCTACCATTATGGTCTACTATTATGATGCTACCATTATGGTCTACTATTATGATGCTACCATTATGGTCTACCATTATGATGCTACCATTATGATCTACTATTATGATGCTACCATTATGGTCTACTATTATGATGCTACCATTATGGTCTACTATTATGATGCTACTATTATGATGTTACTATTATGAGGCTACTATTATGATGCTACCATTATGGTCTACTATTATGATTCTACTATTATTATGTTACTATTATGATGCTACTATTATGATGTTACTATTATGGTCTACTATTATGATGCTACCATTATGGTCTACTATTATGAGGCTACTATTATGATGCTACTATTATGATGTTACTATTATGATGTTACTATTATGAGGCTACTATTATGATTCTACTATTATGATGTTACTATTATGATGCTACTATTATGATGTTACTATTATGATGCTACCATTATGGTCTACTATTATGATGCTACCATTATGGTCTACCATTATGATGCTACCATTATGGTCTACTATTATGATGTTACCATTATGCGCCACTATTATGATGCTACCATTATGGTCTACTATTATGATTCTACTATTATTATGTTACTATTATGAAGCAACTATTATGATGTTACTATTATGATGCTACTATTATGATGTTACTATTATGATGTTACTATTATGATGCTACTATTATGATGCTACTATTATGATGTTACTATTATGATGTTACTATTATGAGGCTACTATTATGAGGCTACTATTATGATGCTACTATTATGATGTTACTATTATGATGTTACTATTATGGTCTACTATTATGATGCTACCATTATGGTCTACTATTATGAGGCTACTATTATGATGCTACTATTATGATGTTACTATTATGATGTTACTATTATGAGGCTACTATTATGATTCTACTATTATGATGTTACTATTATGATGCTACTATTATGATGTTACTATTATGATGCTACCATTATGGTCTACTATTATGATGCTACCATTATGGTCTACCATTATGATGCTACCATTATGGTCTACTATTATGATGTTACCATTATGCGCCACTATTATGATGCTACCATTATGGTCTACTATTATGATGCTACCATTATGGTCTACTATTATGATGCTACTATTATGATGCTACTATTATGATATTACTATTATGATTCTACTATTATGATGTTACTATTATGAAGCAACTATTATGATGTTACTATTATGATGCTACTATTATGATGTTACTATTATGATGTTACTATTATGATGCTACTATTATGATGCTACTATTATGATGTTACTATTATGATGCTACTATTATGATGCTACTATTATGATGTTACTATTATGATGTTTCTATTATGATGCTACTATTATGATGTTTCTATTATGATGTTACTATTATGAGACTACTGTTATGATGCTACTATTATGATGTTACTATTATGATGCTACTATTATGGTCTACTATTATGATGTTACTATTATGATGTTACTATTATGATGTTACTATTATGATGTTTCTATTATGATGCTACTATTATGATGTTTCTATTATGATGCTATTATTATGATGTTTCTATTATGATGCTACTATTATGATGTTTATATTATGATGCTACTATTATGATGTTACTATTATGATGCTACTATTATGATGTTACTATTATGATGCTACTATTATGATGTTACTATTATGATGCTACTATTATGATGCTACTATTATGATGTTACTATTATGATGTTACTATTATGAGGCTACTATTATGATGTTACTATTATGATGTTACTATTATGATGCTACTATTATGATGTTACTATTATGAGGCTACTATTATGTGCTACTATTATGGTGCTAGTTGGCAAGACAGCATAGGACTCACCATGCCCCACTGGATGACCAATCCCAACAGACAAACAGGAAGCTCTTTCCCTGAGACCACTGGTTGTTAAGCAGTGGCTCTGTATAATTTGAATATTTATTTCAAAAGGGTTTGCTGATACTGTGGGTGGAGTTAATATTGGTAGCAATATGGTCAGACAGTTTCTTAGCCTTCAACGTTTAAATGTGAATGATCTCTTTAGCTGCATGTCATTTCCTGCCCTGGGGTTAATTGCTGTTGGCCCCACCAACACACATCCAACCCTACAGTGACCTCATCACTCATACCCCTAAAGAGCACCACCGTGGCAACTGGGGCTGATTGAAATCTTGGGATGGAGAGGAGAGGTGTGATTGTTAACATGGAGGCATTGGGACAAGAAGTAGGTGGGGGGGAGCTGGGGGTGGAGGCATTGAGAGCTTCACCTCCTCCCACCTCAGCACCACCCTCTCTATCTCCTTGACTGGAGAGGAGGGAATGAAGAATAGAGGGAAGGAGAGAGAGAAAGAGAGAGAGAGAGAGAGACTCAGTGCCCCTAAACACAATGAGACACTGCTGCAGCTCATTGTTGGTGCCTAAATGTTTAATGAGAAAGTCTTATTTGTTTGGAGCAGGCCTTTCAGGCTCTCATTAGACTAACTGTAGTTTAAGGATTTAGTAATGCCAGGGAGTTAGAAAGGGGGAAAAAGGCAATAATACACACACACACAAACAAGCATGTCATGCAGGTGAATGAGGACCCAAAAGCGACTTGGCGAAAACAGAGTCTTTAATCCAGAAAAGTAATTCTACAAACATAAGACATAATTCCACTCGTAATGACGAGAACAGACTGGAGACTCGATCAAGAACTGCAGGTTGCCTCGGGAAGGCACTTGAACCTAGCAGACTCAGACACCTGCTCTCCACGCAGCATCTGAGGGAAACACGACACGACAGGGCGATACACAGACACAGCACGGTGAACAATAGACAAGGATCCGACAGGACAGGAACGGAAAACAAGGGAAGAAATAGGGACTCTAATCAGGGGAAAAGATAAGGAACAGGTGTGGGAAGACTAAATGATAGATTAGGGGAATAGGAACAGCTGGGAGCAGGAACGGAACGATAGAGAGAAGAGAGAGAGGAAGGGAGAGAGAAAAAGGGGAACGAACCTAAAAAGACCAGCAGGGGGAAAATGAACAGAGGAAAAGCAAAATGACAAGACAATCTAAGACAAAACATGACAGTACCCCCCCACTCACCGAGCGCCTCCTGGCGCACTCGAGGAGGAATCCTGGCGGCAACGGAGGAAATCATCAATGAGTGAACGGTCCAGCACGTCCCGAGACGGAACCCAACTCCTCTCCTCAGGACCGTAACCCTCCCAATCCACTAAGTATTGGTGACCCCGTCCCCGAGAACGCATGTCCATGATCCTACGTACCTTGTAAATAGGTGCGCTCTCGACAAGGACGGGAGGGGGGAGGGAAGACGAACGGGGTGCGAAGAAAGGGCTTGACACAGGAGACATGGAAGACAGGATGGACGCGACGAAGATGTCGCGGAAGAAGCAGTCGCACAGCGACAGGATTGACGACCTGGGAGACACGGAACGGACCAATGAACCGCGGAGTCAACTTACGAGAAGCTGTCGTAAGAGGAAGGTTGCGAGTGGAAAGCCACACTCTCTGGCCGCAACAATACCTAGGACTCTTAATCCTGCGTTTATTGGCGGCTCTCACAGTCTGTGCCCTGTAACGGCAAAGTGCAGACCTCACCCTCCTCCAGGTGCGCTCACAACGTTGGACAAACGCTTGAGCGGAGGGAACGCTGGACTCGGCAAGCTGGGATGAGAACAGAGGAGGCTGGTAACCCAGACTACTCTGAAACGGAGATAACCCGGTAGCAGACGAAGGAAGCGAGTTGTGAGCGTATTCTGCCCAGGGGAGCTGTTCTGCCCAAGACGCAGGGTTTCTGAAAGAAAGGCTGCGTAGTATGCGACCAATCGTCTGATTGGCCCTCTCTGCTTGACCGTTAGACTGGGGATGAAACCCGGAAGAGAGACTGACGGACGCACCAATCAAACGACAGAACTCCCTCCAAAACTGTGACGTGAATTGCGGGCCTCTGTCTGAAACGGCGTCTAACGGGAGGCCATGAATTCTGAACACATTCTCGATGATGATTTGTGCCGTCTCCTTAGCGGAAGGAAGTTTAGCGAGGGGAATGAAATGTGCCGCCTTAGAGAACCTATCGACAACCGTAAGAATCACAGTCTTCCCCCGCAGACAAAGGCAGACCGGTAATGAAGTCTAGGGCGATGTGAGACCATGGTCGAGAAGGAATGGGGAGCGGTCTGAGACGACCGGCAGGAGGAGAGTTACCCGACTTAGTCTGCGCGCAGTCCGAACAAGCAGCCACGAAACGGCGCGTGTCACGCTCCTGAGTCGGCCACCAAAAGCGCTGGCGAATAGACGCAAGAGTGCCTCGAACACCGGGATGACCAGCTAACTTGGCAGAGTGAACCCACTGAAGAACAGCCAGACGAGTGGAAACAGGAACGAAAAGGAGGTTACTAGGACAGCGCGCGGCGACGCAGTGTGCGTGAGTGCTTGCTTAACCTGTCTTTCAATTCCCCAGACTGTCAACCCGACAACACGCCCATAAGGAAGAATCCCCTCGGGATCAGTAGAAGCCACAGAAGAACTAAACAGATGGGATAAGGCATCAGGCTTGGTGTTTTTGCTACCCGGACGGTAAGAAATCACAAACTCGAAACGAGCGAAAAACAACGCCCAACGAGCTTGACGGGCATTAAGTCGTTTGGCAGAACGGATGTACTCAAGGTTCTTATGGTCTGTCCAAACGACAAAAGGAACGGTCGCCCCCTCCAACCACTGTCGCCATTCGCCTAGGGCTAAGCGGATGGCGAGCAGTTCATGGTTACCCACATCATAGTTGCGTTCAGATGGCGACAGGCGATGAGAAAAAATAAGCGCAAGGATGAACCTTATCGTCAGACTGGAAGCGCTGGGATAGAATGGCTCCCACGCCTACCTCTGAAGCGTCAACCTCGACAATGAATTGTCTAGTGACGTCAGGAGTAACGAGGATAGGAGCGGACGTAAAACGTTCTTTTAGAAGATCAAAAGCTCCCTGGGCGGAACCGGACCACTTAAAACACGTCTTGACAGAAGTAAGAGCTGTGAGAGGGGCAGCAACTTGACCGAAATTACGAATGAAACGCCGATAGAAATTAGCGAAACCTAAAAAGCGCTGCAACTCGACACGTGACCTTGGAACGGGCCAATCACTGACAGCTTGGACCTTAGCGGAATCCATCTGAATGCCTTCAGCGGAAATAACGGAACCGAGAAAAGTAACGGAGGAGACATGAAAAGAGCACTTCTCAGCCTTCACGTAGAGACAATTCTCTAAAAGGCGCTGTAGAACACGTCGAACGTGCTGAACATGAATCTCGAGTGACGGTGAAAAAAATCAGGATATCGTCAAGATAGACAAAAACAAAGATGTTCAGCATGTCTCTCAGAACATCATTAACTAATGCCTGAAAAACAGCTGGCGCATTGGCGAGACCAAACGGCAGAACCCGGTACTCAAAATGCCCTAACGGAGTGTTAAACGCCGTTTTCCACTCGTCCCCCTCTCTGATGCGCACGAGATGGTAAGCGTTACGAAGGTCCAACTTAGTAAAGCACCTGGCTCCCTGCAGAATCTCGAAGGCTGATGACATAAGGGGAAGCGGATAACGATTCTTAACCGTTATGTCATTCAGCCTCGATAATCCACGCAGGGGCGCAGAGTACCGTCCTTTTTCTTAACAAAAAGAACCCCGCCCCGGCCGGAGAGGAAGAAGGCACTATGGTACCGGCGTCAAGAGACACAGATAAATAATCCTCGAGAGCCTTACGTTCGGGAGCCGACAGAGAGTATAGTCTACCCCGAGGGGGAGTGGTCCCCGGAAGGAGATCAATACTACAATCATACGACCGGTGAGGAGGAAGGGAGTTGGCTCGGGACCGACTGAAGACCGTGCGCAGATCATGATATTCCTCCGGCACTCCTGTCAAATCGCCAGGTTCCTCCTGAGAAGTGGGGACAGAAGAAATGGGAGGGATGGCAGACATTAAACACTTCACATGACAAGAAACGTTCCAGGATAGGATAGAATTACTAGACCAATTAATAGAAGGATTATGACATACTAGCCAGGGATGACCCAAAACAACAGGTGTAAAAGGTGAACGAAAAATCAAAAAAGAAATAGTCTCACTGTGGTTACCAGATACTGTGAGAGTTAAAGGTAGTGTCTCAAATCTGATACTGGGAAGATGACTACCATCTAAGGCAAACATGGGCGTAGGCTTGTCTAACTGTCTGAAAGGAATGTCATGTTTCCGAGCCCATGCTTCGTCCATGAAACAACCCTCAGCCCCCGAGTCAATCAAGGCACTGCATGTAGCACCCGAACCGGTCCAGCGTAGATGGACCGACATAGTAGTACAGGATCTAGATGAAGAGACCTGAGTAGTAGCGCTCACCAGTAGCCCTCCGCTTACTGATGAGCTCTGGCCTTTACTGGACATGAATTGACAAAATGTCCATCAAATCCGCAATAGAGGCACAGGCGGTTGGTGATCCTCCGTTCCCTCTCCTTAGTCGAGATGCGAATACCTCCCAGCTGCATGGGCTCAGTCTCTGAGCCAGAGGAGGGAGATGGTTGCGATGCGGAGCAGGGAAACACCGTTGATGCGAGCTCTCTTCCACGAGCTTGGTGACGAAGATCTACCCGTCGTTCTATGCGGATGGCGAGAGCAATCAAAGAGTCCACACTGGCGGGAACCTCCCGAGAGAGAATCTCATCTTTGACCACTGCGTGGAGTCCCTCCAGAAAACGAGCGAGCAGCGCCGGCTCGTTCCAGTCACTAGAGGCAGCAAGAGTGCGAAACTCTATAGAGTAATCCGTTATGGATCGATCACCTTGGCATAGGGAAGCCAGGGCCCTAGAAGCCTCCCTACCAAAAACTGAACGGTCAAAAACCCGAATCATCTCCTCCTTAAAGTTCTGGTAATTGTTTGAACAATCAGCCCTTGCCTCCCAGATAGCTGTGCCCCACTCTCGAGCCCGGCCAGTAAGGAGTGAAATGACGTAAGCAACCCGAGCTCTCTCGCTAGAGTATGTGTTGGGTTGGAGAGAGAACACAATATCACACTGGGTGAGAAAGGAGCGGCACTCCGTGGGCTGCCCGGAGTAGCAAGGTGGGTTATTAACCCTAGGTTCCGGAGGCTCGGCAGGCCAGGAAGTAACAGGTGGCACGAGACGAAGACTCTGGAACTGTCCAGAGAGGTCGGAAACCTGAGCGGACAGGTTCTCCACGGCATGGCGAGCAGCAGACAATTCCTGCTCGTGTCTGCCGAGCATGGCTCCTTGGATCTCGACGGCAGTGTTACGAACGTCTGTAGTCGCTGGGTCCATTCTTTGGTCGGATCCTTCTGTCATGCAGGTGAATGAGGACCCAAAAGCGACTTGGCGAAAACAGAGTCTTTAATCCAGAAAAGTAATTCTACAAACATAAGACATAATTCCACTCGTAATGACGAGAACAGACTGGAGACTCGATCAAGAACTGCAGGTTGCCTCGGGAAGGCACTTGAACCTAGCAGACTCAGACACCTGCTCTCCACGCAGCATCTGAGGGAAACACGACACGACAGGGCGATACACAGACACAGCACGGTGAACAATAGACAAGGATCCGACAGGACAGGAACGGAAAACAAGGGAAGAAATAGGGACTCTAATCAGGGGAAAAGATAAGGAACAGGTGTGGGAAGACTAAATGATAGATTAGGGGAATAGGAACAGCTGGGAGCAGGAACGGAACGATAGAGAGAAGAGAAAGAGGAAGGGAGAGAGAAAAAGGGGAACGAACCTAAAAAGACCAGCAGGGGGAAAATGAACAGAGGAAAAGCAAAATGACAAGACAATCTAAGACAAAACATGACAAAGCACACACACAAACAAGCACACACACAAACAAGCACACACACAAACAAGCACACACACACACACACACACACACACACACACACACACACACACACACACACACACACACACACACACACACACACACACACACACACACACACACACACACACACACACACACACACACACACACACACACACACACACACACACACACGAGGCAATAAAAGAAAAGGGGAAAGATGCCGACCATGTGAGACAGAGGGAGGGGGGCTGAAAGAGAACACGAGAGGGAGGAAAGAGGTGGTGGGGGCTGAAAGAGAACACGAGAGGGAGGAAAGAGGTGGTGGGGGCTGAAAGAGAACACGAGAGGGAGGAAAGAGGTGGTGGGGGCTGAAAGAGAACACGAGAGGGAGGAAAGAGGTGGTGGGGGCTGAAAGAGAACACGAGAGGGAGGAAAGAGGTGGTGGGGGCTGAAAGAGAACACGAGAGGGAGGAAAGAGGTGGTGGGGGCGGGGCGTTTGAGAGTCTCTCTCTTTCCACTCCCCTGGTCTAATAGATGTCCCCCGTCTTGGTCCTGTATGATCAGGCCAAGCCACAAATGACTCGTCTAGAGAGCCCTCAAACTCAACTCTGGACCTCGATGCCAGTTCATTTTTACATGGTTCCCCTCTAATCAGGGACTGATTGACTGGAGATGAGGAAATGAAGAATAGAGGGAAGGAGAGAGAGACCAATCAGGGACTGATTTAGACCTGGGACACCAGGTGGGTGGTATTAATTATCAAGTAGAACAGAAGACCAGGGGTAAGAGTTGAATACCCCTGCTATAGAGAATCCCCTTCCTCCCTAGTCTAGCCCTCCCTCCTGACTCTAGTAGACAAACCCCTTATAGGATTGAGGCCATGGTGCTGAAATCAGTATTGCTCACCTGCCAGTCAGTCCACTACTGTGGCAAAAGTGCTCAATCAGGTCCCCTGGGCTGGCAAGAAGACATAGAGCCAAGCACATACATACATACAATCAGACACACACGTCTATACCTTTAGAGGCCGGTCATGGTCTCCACTGCAGAGGGAATTCAGGGAAGTCTTGAAGGTTTTCCACACCGGGTTAAGGTTGTTCATAACAGTCTGTGAGTGAAACAGGAAAGAGAAAAGTAAATAAGCTAAAGTAATTGGATGGATCCGTTTGAACAAAACGACTGCTGGTTTTACCTCTGTTCTGTGCACAAGCTGTAGCGTGTCGTCATCGTTCATCCTGAAGATCTCCAGGAAAGGGTCTGATTTGCTAAAAAAGTCCTGCACAGAGAGATACACAGTGGGCTTTCAGAAATACATTAACGACCATCTTAATGCCATGCTGAGGGATTGCAATATTTCCTCCCAACCGCTTTGGCCCTAAAACTGTGAAAGTGGTCAATAAAATACCTAACGTTGTTGTGAGGAAGATGGTTGCCATGTTGTCCAAATTCATGCATTTATCAAAGTCAACAACACACTGAGGTCCTCTACAAACGCTCCTGTATGTGTATAGGAAATCTACATGGAATATATATTACACATAGAATATACTGTACTGACATCTAACTAACTCTCTGCCACTATATCTCTTCCTGTGAGGCTGGTCTTTCTCCTTCCTGTTCATTGATTCATAGAGCTGAGCTGTGATGCAATCTGTAGGAGGGTTATCTCTGGTAACTCCCTAGACGGGTGCCAAAACTCCTGAACAGCTAAATTAGCTGAAGAAATACTGTACCTCATACAATACTCCAGACCCTGAGGTTGTAACTCGTTACAGTATACAGCTAAGACGCCTTTCAAATTGTCTTGGTACTTTGACTTATCTAATAAGAGCAGCACTGGGAAGTAGAAAATCACAGATTGTTCTCAACACTTTTGAACAACAAGTAGAAATGTCAAATTGCAGATTGCATTTCTTCAACAAGCAGGACGCACAGGATGTACTTCCGACACCCGACAAGGCCAAAATCCCCGTCATTGGAAAGAGACGCAGGTATAGAGCACACAGGGCGGGGTGCCTTGTGAGGATCCGTCAATGGCAAGTGGGAAATCTGCCCTTACCATCAGTATTAACTGTAATATCTTATGTTTCACCAAATCGTGGCTGAATGACGACATGGATAACATTCAGCTGGTTGTAACACCCGGGGTGTAGTGGGGAAGAAGTCAGGCGCAGGAAGCAGAGAGTTCAGGGTGTAGTGGGGAAGAAGTCAGGCGCAGGAAGCAGAGGGTTCAGGGTGTAGTGGGGAAGAAGTCAGGCGCAGGAAGCAGAGGGTTCAGGGTGTAGTGGGGAAGAAGTCAGGCGCAGGAAGCAGAGGGTTCAGGGTGTAGTGGGGAAGAAGTCAGGCGCAGGAAGCAGAGGGTTCAGGGTGTAGTGGGAAGAAGTCAGGCGCAGGAAGCAGAGGGTTCAGGGTGTAGTGGGGAAGAAGTCAGGCGCAGGAAGCAGAGAGTTCAGGGTGTAGTGGGGAAGAAGTCAGGCGCAGGAAGCAGAGGGTTCAGGGTGTAGTGGAGGAAGAAGTCAGGCGCAGGAAGCAGAGGGTTCAGGGTGTAGTGGAGGAAGAAGTCAGGCGCAGGAAGCAGAGGGTTCAGGGTGTATTGGGGAAGAAGTCAGGCGCAGGAAGCAGAGGGTTCAGGGTGTAGTGGGGAAGAAGTCAGGCGCAGGAAGCAGAGAGTTCAGGGTGTAGTGGAGGAAGAAGTCAGGCGCAGGAAGCAGAGGGTTCAGGGTGTAGTGGGGAAGAAGTCAGGCGCAGGAAGCAGAGGGTTCAGGGTGTAGTGGGGAAGAAGTCAGGCGCAGGAAGCAGAGGGTTCAGGGTGTATTGAGAAAGAAGTCAGGCGCAGGAAGCAGAGGGTTCAGGGTGTAGTGGGAAAGAAGTCAGGCGCAGGAAGCAGAGGGTTCAGGGTGTAGTGGGGAAGAAGTCAGGTGCAGGAAGCAGAGGGTTCAGGGTGTATTGAGAAAGAAGTCAGGCGCAGGAAGCAGAGGGTTCAGGGTGTAGTGGGGAAGAAGTCAGGCGCAGGAAGCAGAGGGTTCCGGGTGTAGTGGGAAAGAAGTCAGGTGCAGGAAGCAGAGGGTTCAGGGTGTAGTGGGGAAGAAGTCAGGTGCAGGAAGCAGAGGGTTCAGGGTGTAGTGGGAAAGAAGTCAGGCGCAGGAAGCAGAGGGTTCAGGGTGTAGTGGGGAAGAAGTCAGGTGCAGGAAGCAGAGGGTTCAGGGTGTAGTGGGAAAGAAGTCAGGCGCAGGAAGCAGAGAGTTCAGAGTAGCACTACTTTTAATGCACCACAACGGTGAACAGACGCCAACCCAAACAAATGCCCCAAACACAGGGGACTTAAACAGTCCAGCAAAATACAAACACATGGACAACCGTGACATACAGCCGTGTACACATGTACACTGAAAATAATCCCTCACAACCAGGCGGGCTGGTAAATAAAGCCCAACCAATTAACCTAAACTAAACACAGGTGCAACCAATAAACAGAAAGGGGGAAAAGGGATCAGTGGCAGCTAGTAGCCGGTGACGACGACCGCCGAGCGCCACCCGAACAGGAAGGGGAGCCACCTTCAGGAGTCGTGACACTGGTGGGATATACGCTGCACCGGCTAGATGGAACAGCACACTCCGAAGACGAGGGTGGTCTGTGTATATTAGTAAACAACAGCTGGTGCACGAAATCTAAAGAAGTCTCTAGATTTTGCTCGCCTGAAGTGGAGTATCTCATGATAGTGTTCATCTATATTTTTAGTGGCTGTTTATTTACCACCACAGATGGATGCTGGCACTAAGACCTCACTCAGTCAGCTGTATAAGGTAATAAGCAAACAGGAAACTGCTCACCCAGAAGCGGCGCTTCTTGTGGCCGGGGACTTTAATGCAGGCAAACATTAATCCATTTTACCTCATTTCTATCAGCATGTTATATGTCAACCAGAGGGGGGGGATTCTAGATCACCTTTACGGCACACACAGAGACGCGTACAAACCTTTCCCTCGCCCTCCTTTGGCAAATCTGACCGTAATTCTATCCTTCTGATTCCTGCCGACAAGCAAAAACTAAAGCAGGAAGCACCAGTGACTCGGTCTATTAAAAAGCAGTCAGATGAAGCGGCTGCTAAACTACAGTTTTGCTATCACAGACTGGAACATGTTCTGGGATTCTTCCAATGGCATTGAGGAGTACACCACATCAGTCACTGGCTTTATCAATAAGTGCATCGAGGAAGTCGTCCCCACAGTGAAAGTACATACATAGCCCAACCAGAAGCCATGGATTACAGACAACATTCCCACTGAGCTAAAGGGTAGGTGCGGAACTCTAACCTGGAAGCTTATAAGAAATCCTGCTATGCCCTGCAACGAACCATCAGACAGGCAAAGCGCCAATAAAGGACTAAAATTGAATCATAATACACCGGCTCCGATTCTCGTCGGGTGTGGCAGGGCCTGCAAACTATTACAGACTACAAATGGAAGCACAGCCACGAGCTGTCCAGTGACACGAGCCTACCAGACGAGCTAAATCACTTCTATGCTCGCTTCGAGGCAAGCAACATTGAGGCAACACTGAAGTAGCCGTTGTGAGTAAGGCCGCTGGCAAGGCATGTGCTGACCAACTGGCAGGTGTCTTCACTGACATTTTCAACATGTCCCTGATTGAGTCTGTAATACCAACATGTTTCAAGCAGACCACCATAGTCTTTATGCCCAAGAACACGAAGGCAACCTGCCTAATTGACTACAGACCCGTAGCACTCAAGTCCGTAGCCATGAGTGCTAGGCTGGTAATTGCTCACATCAACACCATTATCCCAGAAACCCTAGACCCACTCCAATTTTCATACCGCTCAAACAGATCCACAGATGATGCAATCTCTATTGCACTCCACACTGCCCTTTCCCACCTGGACAAAAGGAACAGCTATGTGAGAATACTATTCATTGACTACAGCTCAGCGTTCAACACCATAGTGCCCTCAAAGCTCATCACTAAGCTAAGGATCCTGGGACTAAACACCTCCCTCTGCAACTGGATCCTGGACTTCCTGACGGGCCGCCCAGAGGTGGTAAGGGTAGGTAGAAACACATCTGCCACACTGATCCTCAATACTGGAGCATCTCAGGGGTGTGTGCTCAGTCCCCTCCTGTACTCCCTGTTCACCCACGACTGCATGGCCAGACACGACTCCAACACCAACAGTGTTAGGCCTGATCACCGACAACGACGAGACAGCCTATGGGGAGACACCTGGCCAGGTGGTACCAGAATAACAACCTATCCCTCAATATAATCAAGACAAAGGAGATGATTGTGGACTACAGGAAAAGGAGGACCGAAGACGCCCTCATTCTCATCGAGGGGGCTATAGTGGAGCAGGTTGAGAGCTTCAAGTTCCTTGGTGTCCACATCACCAACCAACTTGAATGGTCCAAACATACCAAGAAAACCTTGTGAAAACCTTTCCCCCCCAGGAGACGGAAAAAAATTGGTATGGGTCCTCAGATCCTCAAAAGGTTCTACAGCTGCAACATCGAGAGCACTGGTTGCATCACTGCCTGGTACTGCAACTGCTCTGCCTCCAACCGCATGGCACTACAGAGGGTAGTGCGAACAGCCTAGTACATCACTGGGGCTAAGCTGCCAGCCATCCAGGACCTCTACACCAGGTGGTGTCAGAAGAAGTCCCTAAAAATTGTAAAAGGACCCCAGCCACCCCACCCACCCCAGTCATAGACTGCTCTCTCTTCTACCACATGGCAAATGGTACCGGAGTGCCAAGTCTTGGTGCAAGAGGCTTCTAAACTGCTTTCACCCCCAAGCCATAAGACTCCTGAACCGGTAATCAAATGGCTACCCAGACCATCTGCATTGTGTGTGTCCCCTCCCCCAACCCCTCTTTTTACGCTGCTGCTACTCTCTGTTTATCATCTATGCATAGTCACTTTAACTATACCTACATGTACATATTACCTTAATTAGCCCGACTATCCGGTGCCCCCACACATGGACTCTGTACCCCTGTATACAGCCTCGCTACTGTTATTTTCACTGTCATTTGACTGTTTTTCACATTTCTTTACCGATCTATTGTTTACCTAATAGCTATTTTTTACTTAAAAATGGCACTGTTGGTTAGTGCTTGGAAGTAAGCATTTCACTGTAAGGTCTACACCTGTTGTATTCGGCACACGTGACAAATACACTTTGATTTGATTTGAATTGGGGCCAGCAATGGTCCTGATATATCCTGGTCTGGTTATGCACACCTGATGTCTGATCCTAGTACTACAATCAACTTGACTGGATGCTCCAGGAGAAAATATTTCTCAAAACACCTGCTATTCAGAATAAATCTGCAGTTCCAAAAATACGAAATCAATCATTTATAAACACGATTCTTACTGATAGGATACTGATAGGAAAGTTAAGAGCACATCACTTTGATTGACTGCATTTCTCCCTGCAGATGGAATGCTTATTTGCATTTTAGTGCTGGAATAATGTACTTTAGCACCTGTGGTGAGGGAAAACTTATTTCAGTTGAAGGCGGACACACACACACACACACACACACACACACACACACACACACACACACACACACACACACACACACACACACACACACACACACACACACACACACACACACACACACACACACACACACACACACACACACACACACACACACACACACACACACAGCATCTTCCATTTAGTGGAGATTAACTAATTTAAATTAGACTGTGATTAGAGATACACTGGGGCTGAGAAAGACACCAGGAGACGTAAAAACATCTCTTGGACTTAACCACAAACACACCACACACACCTCTGCTCTCTCTCCTTTCTTATCTCCCCATCTGTGTGAGCCAGAACCACAAACACAGCAGGAGAGACTGAAATGGGGAGTTGGGTGGATCATAGATCCTCATTGAGGAGGGATTGGTTCTCTGTATCTAATGTGTTTCTGTTGTAATTATTCCTCTGATGGGATTTTCCCCTTGAAGTGTCATGTTTTGTCTTATTTTGTCTTGTCATTTTGCTTTTCCCTCTTCGTTTTCCCCCTGCTGGTCTTTTTAGGTTCGTTCTCCTCTTTTTCTCTCTCCCTTCCTCTCTCTCTTCTCTCTATCGTTCCGTTCCTGCTCCCAGCTGTTCCTATTCCCCTAATCAATCATTTAGTCTTCCCACACCTGTTCCTTATCTTTTCCCCTGATTAGAGTCCCTATTTCTTCCCTTGTTTTCCGTTCCTGTCCTGTCGGATCCTTGTCTATTGTTCACCGTGCTGTGTCTATGTATCGCCCTGTCGTGTCGTGTTTCCCTCAGATGCTGCGTGGTGAGCAGGTGTCTGAGTCTGCTACGTTCAAGTGCCTTCCCGAGGCAACCTGCAGTTCTTGATCAAGTCTCCAGTCTGTTCTCGTCATTACGAGTAGAATTATGCCTTTTGATTGTAAAGTTACTTTACTGGATTAAAGACTCTGTTTTCGCCAAGTCGCTTTTGGGTCCTCATTCACCTGCATAACAGAAGGATCCGACCAAGAATGGACCCAGCGACTATGGATTCTCTCTACTCTACTCTCGAGTTCCAGGGAGCGATGCTCGGCAGACACGAGCAGGAATTGTCTGCTGCTCGGCATGCCGTGGAGACCCTGGCCGCTCAGGTCTCCGACCTCTCAGGACAGTATCAGAGTCTTCGTCTCGTGTCACCAGCTACTTCCGGTTCTTCCGAGCCTCCGGAACCTAGGGTTAATAACCCACCATGTTATTCTGGGCAGCCCACTGAGTGCCGCTCCTTTCTCACCCAGTGTGACATAGTGTTCTCTCTCCAACCCAACACATACTCAAGAGAGAGAGCTCGGATTGCCTACGTCATATCACTCCTTACTGGTCGGGCTCGGCAGTGGGGCACAGCTATCTGGGAGGCAAGCGCTGAGTGTACTAACAATTATCTGAACTTTAAAGAGGAGATGATAAGGGTTTTTGATCGCTCAGTTTTTGGGAAAGAAGCTTCCTGGTCCCTGTCTTCCCTATGTCAAGGTAATCGATCCATAACGGATTACTCTATAGAGTTTCGCACTCTTGCTGCCTCCAGTAACTGGAACGAGCAGGCGTTGCTCGCTCGTTTTCTGGAGGGACTCCACGCTAAGGTTAAGGATGAGATTCTCTCTCGGGAGGTTCCATCCAGCGTGGATTCTTTGATTGAACTCGCTATTCGCATTGAACGACGGGTAGATCTTCGTCACCGAGCTCATAGAAGAGAGCTCGCGTTAACTGTGTCTCCCCTCTCCCCGACACTACCGTCTCTCCCCACTGACTCAGGTGTTGAGCCCATGCAGCTGGGGGGTATTCGCATCTCGACTAAGGAGAGGGAACGGAGAATCACCAACCGCCTCTGTCTCTATTGCGGTTCCGCTGGTCATTTTGTCATTTCATGTCCAGTTAAAGGCCAGAGCTCATCAGTAAGCGGAGGGCGACTGATAAGCGCTGCTAGACGGTCCTCTCCGTCAAGTACATGTACTACCTTACCGGTCCATCTACGCTGGACCGGATCGACAGCTTCCTGCAGTGCATTAATAGACTCTGGGGCAGAGGGCTGTTTTATGGACGAAGCCTGGGCGCGGGAACATGACATTCCTCTCAGACAGTTAGGGGAGCCCACGGTCATGTTTGCCTTGGATGGTAGTCCTCTCCCCAGTATATTATATGAAACACTACCTTTAACCCTCACTGTATCTGGTAACCATAGTGAGACCATTTCGTTTTTGATTTTTTGTTCACCTTTTACACCTGTTGTTTTGGGTCATCCCTGGCTAGTGTGTCATAATCCTTCTTTTGATTGGTCTAGTAATTCTATCCTTTCCTGGAACGTTTCTTGTCATGTGAAGTGTTTAATGTCTGCTATTTCTCCTGTTTGTTCTGTCCCCTCTTCTCAGGAGGAACCTGGTGATTTGACAGGAGTACCGGAGGAGTATCATGGTCTGCGCACGGTCTTCAGTCGGTCCAGAACCAACTCCCTTCCTCCTCACCGGTCGTATGATTGTTGTCCTGTTCTCTTCAAGAAGCGTTTTGCATCCGCTCCTATCCTTGTTGCACCTGACGTCACTAAACCGTTTATTGTTGAGGTTGACGCGTCGGGGTGGGCGTGGGAGCCATTCTGTCCCAGCGCTCCGATACTGACGATGGGGTCCACCCTTGTGCGTATTTTTCTCATCGCCTGTCACCGTCGGAACGTAACTATGATGTGGCTAACCGCGAACTGCTCGCCATCCGTTTAGCCCTAGGCAAATGGCGACAGTGGTTGGAGGGGGCGACCGTTCCTTTTGTCGTTTGGACTGACCAAAAGAACCTTGAGTACATCCGTTCTGCCAAACGACTGAATGCGCGTCATGCTCGTTGGGCGTTGTTTTTCGCTCGTTTCGAATTCGTTATTTCTTATTGCCCGGGTACTAAGAACACCAAGCCTCATGCTTTATCCCGTCTCTTTAGTTCTTCTGTGGCTTCTACCGATCCCGAGGGGATCCTTCCTGTTGGGCGTGTTGTCGGGTTGACTGTCTGGGGAATTGAGAGACAGGTTAAGCAAGCACTCACGCACACTGCGTCGCCGCGCTTGTCCTAGTAACCTTCTTTTCGTTCCTGTTTCTACTCGTCTGGCTGTTCTTCAGTGGGCTCACTCTGCCAAGTTAGCTGGCCATCCCGGCGTTCGGGGTACGCTTGCTTCTATTCGCCAGCGGTTTTGGTGGCCTACTCAGGAGCGTGACACGCGCCGTTTCGTGGCTGCGTGTTCAGACTGCGCGCAGAAGTCTGGTAATTTTTTTCTGCTTCTGCTCCTGGTCTTGCTGGGTCTCAGTCTGTTCCCTGCCATCGCATCTCTCCTGTTCTTGTTCCTGCCCTTGCTGTGTCTCAGTCTGTCCCTAGTTGTTACTCTCCTGGCCTGTTTGGTCCTGTTTGCTCTAAAGCTTTCAGTTCTCTACCCGTGTCTCATTTTTTTTTTTTTTTTTTTAGAGTAGTACCCTAGTTTCCCTTTTTATCGTTTTCGTTACGGTCCTGAGGAGAGGAGTTGGGTTCTTTCTCGGGACGTGCTGGACCGTTTGATCTATGATTTCCTCCGTTGCCGCCAGTGTTCCTCCTCGAGAGCGCCAGGAGGCGCTCGGTGAGTGGGGGGGTACTGTCATGTTTTGTCTTATTTTGTCTTGTCATTTTGCTTTTCCCTCTTCGTTTTCCCCCTGCTGGTCTTTTAGGTTCGTTCTCCTCTTTTTCTCTCTCCCTTCCTCTCTCTCTTCTCTCTATCGTTCCGTTCCTGCTCCCAGCTGTTCCTATTCCCCTAATCAATCATTTAGTCTTCCCACACCTGTTCCTTATCTTTTCCCCTGATTAGAGTCCCTATTTCTTCCCTTGTTTTCCGTTCCTGTCCTGTCGGATCCTTGTCTATTGTTCACCGTGCTGTGTCTATGTATCGCCCTGTCGTGTCGTGTTTCCCTCAGATGCTGCGTGGTGAGCAGGTGTCTGAGTCTGCTACGTTCAAGTGCCTTCCCGAGGCAACCTGCAGTTCTTGATCAAGTCTCCAGTCTGTTCTCGTCATTACGAGTAGAATTATGCCTTTTGATTGTAAAGTTACTTTACTGGATTAAAGACTCTGTTTTCGCCAAGTCGCTTTTGGGTCCTCATTCACCTGCATAACATGAAGCATAGCTCTATGTGTATAATCATTGTTCTGAGACCAGTTGATGCCATGGTTAATGGAGAGGATATACAATAATGTAATGCATTCATAATCAATTAACAAGCACAAATTAAACATGTTCTGTAGCGTTGCAACCTTACCTTGTCGTCAAGTTTCCTGGCACTGAAAGAAAGTTCCACATAATCATCATTCCCTGTCAGCTCCTCGGCGGTGACCTGCAGGTACATAACACACACCTGGTTCTAATATTCACACACCTGGTTCTAATATTCACACACACCTGGTTCTAATATTCACACACACCTGGATCTAATATTCACACACAACTGGATCTAATATTCACACACCTGGTTCTAATATTCACACACCTGGTTCTAATATTCACACACACCTGGTTCTAATATTCACACACACCTGGATCTAATATTCACACACACCTGGTTCTAATATTCACACACCTGGTTCTAATATTCACACACCTGGTTCTAATATTCACACACACCTGGATCTAATATTCACACACCTGGTTCTAATATTCACACACAACTGGTTCTAATATTCACACACACCTGGTTCTAATATTCACACACCTGGTTCTAATATTCACACACACCTGGTAGTAATATTCACAAACACCTGGTACTAATATTCACACACACCTGGATCTAATATTCACAAACACCTGGTACTAATATTCACAAACACCTGGTTCTAATATTCACAAACACCTGGTTCTAATATTCACACACACCTGGATCTAATATTCACAAACACCTGGTACTAATATTCACAAACACCTGGTACTAATATTCACACACACCTGGATCTAATATTCACAAACACCTGGTACTAATATTCACACACACCTGGATCTAATATTCACAAACACCTGGTTCTAATATTCACACACACCTGATTCTATTATTCACACACACACCTGGTACTAATATTCACACACACATGGTTCTAATATTCACACACACCTGGTACTAATATTCACACACACCTGGTCCTAATATTCACACACACCTGGATCTAATATTCACAAACACCTGGTAGTAATATTCACAAACACCTGGTACTAATATTCACAAACACCTGGTACTAATATTCACAAACACCTGGATCTAATATTGACACACACCTGGTACTAATATTCACACACACCTGGTTCTAATATTCACACACCTGGTTCGAATATTCACAAACACCTGGTACTAATATTCACACACACCTGGATCTAATATTCACACACACCTAGATCTAATATTCACAAACATCTGGTTCTAATATTCACAAACACCTGGTACTAATATTCACACACAACTGGATCTAATATTCACACACCTGGTTCTAATATTCACACACCTGGTTATAATCAGAGACCAGAAAAAAAAGTTATGTTTATGAATGAAATAGTGAACTTGTAATCAATTGTAGTAAAACGCATGATAGGCATATTGTCTTTCATACTTTGTTCTGTATCTGCCTCCAGATTCATATTTATTTGTCAACTGTTTAGATATGAAATACTGTGGAACCCCTCCTCATCTGGTCTAATATAAGTCCTATTGACACTTTCTTTCTGCTGGGAGCTCGTTTTTCATAATGACCTTGAGATACCGCTCTATTTAGTTCTCTCTTTATATAGTACTATTGTGTGTGTGTGTGCGTGTGTGTGTGTGTGCGTGTGTGTGTGTGTGTGTGTGTGTGTGTGTGTGTGTGTGTGTGTGTGTGTGTGTGTGTGTGTGTGTGCGTGCGTGCGTGCGTGTGTGTGTGTGTGCGTGCGTGCGTGTGTGCGTGTGTGTGTGCATGTATGTGGCCCAATAAAATATGATTTACACTATTGAGAATGCCTTGATGCCTTTGTTAAAATAGGTTATTTTCCATGCATAAGCAAACAGGCAATGTGCTTCAGCAACAAAACAATATGTATGTTCATATCAAACAGACACATGAATGCATATCTATTTGTTAAGTTCAGATGCTACTCTACACCAATGTTATTGAGGGTGTAGCGAAATGCTTGTGCTTCTAGCTCCGATAGTGCAGTAATATCTAACAAGTAATATATAACAAATTACACAACATACACCCCATACACACACATGGAAAGAATTAAGACTATATACATACAGACGAGCAATGTCAGAGAGGAACGGACTAAGATCCAGTAGAATAGTATAGAAAACAGTATATACATATGAGATGAATAATGCAAGTTAAAATGTAACCATTATTAAGTGAATGAGACACCGTAGAATAGTATAGAATACAGTATCTACAAATGAGATGAGTAATGCCAGATATGTAAACATTATTCGTGTTCCATTCCTTAAAGTGGCCAGTGATTTCTAGTCTATAACTATAGGCAGCCGCCTCTAATGTGCTAGTGATGGCTGTTTAACAGTCTGATGGCCTTGAGATAGAAGCTGTTTTTCAGTCTCTCGGTCTCCGCTTTGATGCACCTGTACTGACCTTGCCTTCTGGATGATAACGGGGTGAACAGGCAGTGGCTCGGGTGGTTGATGTCCTTGATGATCTTTTTGGCCTTCCTGTGACATCGGGTGCCGTAGGTGTCCTGGAGGGAGGGTAGTTTGCCCCCAGTGATGCGTTGGGCAGACCGCACCACCCTCTGGAGAGCCTTGCGGTTGCGGGCGGTGCAGTTGCCATACCAAGCGTTGATACAGCCCGACTGGATGCTTTCAATTGTGCATCTGTAAAAGTTTGTGAGGGTTTTAGGTGACAAGACACATTTCTTTAGCCTCCTGAGGTTGAAGAGGCGCTGCTGCGCCTTCTTCACGATGCTGTCTGTGTGGGTGGTCCATTTCAGTTTGTCAGTGATGTGTACGCCAAGGAACTTGAAGCTTTCCACATTCTCCACTGCTGTCCCGTCGATGTAGATAGGGGGGTGCACCCTCTGCTGTTTCCTGAAGTCCATGATCATCTCCTTTGTTTTGTTGATGTTGAGTGAGAGGTTGTTTTCCAGGCACCACACTCCCATAGTCCACACCTCCTCCCTGTAGACTGTCTCATCATCGTTGGTAATTAAGCCTACTAGTGTTGTGTTGTCTACAAACTTGATGATTGAGTTGGATGCGTGCTTGGCCATGCAGTCATGGGTGAACAGGGAGTACAGGAGGGGGCTGAGCACGCACTCCACCCTTGTTGAGGATCAGCAGAGTGGAGGTGATGTTTCCTACCCTCACCACCTGGGGGCGGCCCGTCAGGAATTTCAGGACCCAGTTGCACAGGACGGGTTTCAGACCAGGTCCTCAAGCTTAATATAATAATAATATATGCCATTTAGCAGACGCTTTTATCCAAAGCGACTTACAGTCATGTGTGCATACATTCTACGTATGGGTGGTCCCGGGAATCGAACCCACTACCCTGGCGTTACAAGCGCCATGCTCTACCAACTGAAGCTTGGAGGGTACTATGATGTTGAATGCTGAGCTGTAGTCAATAAACAGCATTCTTACACAGGTATTCCTCTTGTCCAGATTGGATAGGGTAGTGTGCAGAGTGATGGCGATTGCATCGTCTGTGGATCTATTGGGGCAGTAAGCAAATTGAAGTGGCTCAAGGGTGGAAGGTAAGGTAGAGGTGAAATTATCCTTGACTAGTCTCTCAAAGCAATTCGTGATGACAGAGTTGAGTGCTATGGGGTGATAGTCATTAAGTTTAGTTACCTTTGCTGTGCTTTAGACACAGACAGACAGACAGACAGACAGACAGACAGA
>NW_025746126.1:92500-163873 GCF_021184085.1 Oncorhynchus gorbuscha
GTTACTAAACGATATCATAACCGCCATCGATAAAAGACAGTACTGTGCAGCCTTCTTCATCGAAGTTTGTGAGAGCTTTTGGTGACAAGCCAAATTTCTTCAGCCTCCTGAGGTTGAAGAGGCGATGCTGCGCCTTCTTCACGATGCTGTCTGTGTGGGTGGACCAATTCAGTTTGTCTGTGATGTGTACGCCGAGGAACATAAAATGTACTACCCTCTCCACTACTGTCCCATCGATATGGATAGGGGGTGCTCCCTCTGCTGTTTCCTGAAAGTCACAATCATCTTCTTTGTTTTGTTGACGTTGAGTGTGAGGTTATTTTCCTGACACCACAATCCGAGGGCCCTCACCTCCTCCCTGTAGGCTGTCTCGTCATGGTTGGTAATCAAGCCTACCACTGTAGTGTCGTCCGCAAACTTGATGATTGAGTTGGATGCGTGCATGGCCACGCAGTCGTGGCCGAACAGGGAGTACAGGAGAGGGCTCAGAACGTACCCTTGTGGGGCCCCAGTGTTGAGGATCAGCGGGGTGGAGATGTTGTTACCTACACTCACCACCTGGGGGCGGCCCGTCAGGAAGTCCGGTACCCAGTTGCACAGGGCGGGGTCGAGACCCAGGGTCTCGAGCTTGATGACGAGTTTGGAGGGTACTATGGTGTTAAATGCAGAGCTGTAGTCGATGAACAGCATTCTCACAAAGGTATTCCTCTTGTCTAGATGGGTTAGGGCAGTGTGCAGTGTGGTTGAGATTGCATCGTCTGTGGACCTATTTGGGCAGTAAGCAAATTGGAGTGGGTTTAGGGTGTCAGTGTAACAGTATAACTTTAGACCGTCCCCTCGCCCATACCCGGGCGCGAACCAGGGACCCTCTGCACACATCAACAACAGTCACCCACAAAGCATCGGCACCCATCGCTCCACAAAAGCCACGGCCCTTGCAGAGCAAGGGGAACCACTACTTCAAGGTCTCAGAGCAAGTGTTGTCACCGATTGAAATGCTATTTAGCGCGCACCACCGCTAACTAGCTAGCCATTTCACATCTGTTACATCAGGTAGGGTGGAGGTGATATGGTCCTTGACTAGTCTCTCAAAGCACTTCATGATGACGTAGTGAGTGCTACGGGGCGGTAGTCGTTTAGCTCAGTTACCTTAGCTTTCTTGGGAACAGGAACAATGGTGGCCCTCTTGAATGTGGGAACAGCAGACTGGGATAAGGATTGATTGAATATGTCCGTAAACACACCAGCCAGCTGGTCTGCGCATGCTCTGAGGGCGTAGCTGGGGATGCCGTCTGGGCCTGCAGCCTTGCGAGGGTTAACACGTTTAAATGTTTTACTCAAGTCGGCTGCAGTGAATCAATCCACGGTTTCTGGTTTGGGAATGTTTTAATCGTTGCTATGGGAACGATATCTTCAATGCACGTGCTAATGAACTCGCTCACTGAATCAGCGGATTCGTCAATGTTGTTGTTGGATGCAGTGCGGAACATATCCCAGTCCACGTGATGGAAGCAGTCTTGGAGCGTGGAATCAGATTGGTCGGACCAGCACTGAACAGACCTGAGCGCAGGAGCTTCTTGTTTTAGCTTCTGTCTGTAGGCAGGGAGCAACAAAATGGAGTCGTGGTCAGCTTTTCCGAAAGGAGGGCGGGGGAGGGCCTTATATGCGTTGCGGAAGTTAGAATAGCAATGATCCAAAGTTTTACCAGACCTGGTTACGCAATCGACATGCTGATACAATTTAGGGAGTCTTGTTTTCAGATTAGCCTTGTTAAAATCCCCAGCTACAATGAATGCAGCCTCAGGATATGTGGTTTCCAGTTTGCAAAGAGTCAAATAAAGTTTGTTCAGAGCCATCGATGTGTCTGCTTAGGGGGGAATATATACGGCTGTGATTATAATCGAAGAGAGCGAGAAAGAGAGAGAGAGAGTAAACTATATTTCATATTTATTTTAACGTTCACTTTCACATACCTAGCAAATGCAGCTAGCTAGGTTAACCTACTCAAACAGAGAGGGTTGCTATGTTAGCTAGCTGGCTATGCTATCCAATACTGAAACTCTTCCAAGTCAAGGTAAGCTTTTTAGGTTTAATTTATTTATTTCCACCAGGGTTTGCCGGTGTAACTGCTAAACTGCTTGCTACACTGTACAGCATGATTGTAGCATGCGTTCGTTTTCTACTAGCTATGTTGACTTGACATTAGCTAAATAGGTGATAACGATGTAGGCTGTGTGTAGCAGTTATGATATGAAGGTTTAGCTTGGAATGTTTTTTTGCCTAGTCACAGAAAGCTCATGTGTTGTGCACTGAAGTCCACAAGCAAAGGGAAATGTGAGAGAAGGAGAGAGCGTAGATGTGAGAAGGAATTATCCAACGATCAAAATGATCATGCTGTTTGTATATAGGGCAGCAGGTAGCCTAGTTTGTCAGAGTGTTGGACTAGTAACCGAGAGGTTGCAAGATCAAATCCCGGAGCTGACAAGGTAAAAAAAATATGTTGTTCTTCCCCCGAACAAGGCAGTTAACCCACTGTTCCTAGGCTGTCATTGAAAATAAGAATTTGTTCTTAACTGACTTGCCTAGTTAAATAAAGGTCAAATAAATAAATATGGGAGTGAAATGTGTTTGTGTAACAGTTGTTAAACAACTATGTGAATTTCACCAGGTTCATATATTAATGTGTTGATTTGTTATTATGCATCCTGGGAGAAGGGGAGTGTGAACTAATGTTTTGTGCTCGTGCTCAGATCATTTTGATGCACTAAGAGAGGTAGGCACGCTTTTTCTGTCTTCAGAAAAGTTAGATTCTTTTAAATACAAAGTCTTACACACAGTGTTTTGTTCATGAATAATGATGTATATTTAGAGGTTACTCATAAGTGGATGGTATTGTTAAGATGCACTTGTAATTGTACTTTTTAGGATGATATCAACATTCTGAATTCAACATGTGGTTAATAGCTAGCTAAGGTATTAGCAGGCTATTGTATGTGTGAACGATGGCTAGCTCCTCCAATGATCCCAGTCCCTCCTATTGTGCATCTGTTGTAGAAAGAGGCAACGATTCTCAGAACATATGTGGCTCTACAAATGTATGATTTCCTTTTGGATGCAGATGCAGGATGCAGAGAGTCAGTTCTGCTTGATTAAAACTACCTGGTCTCCAAAGTCCACGTCTATAGTGTCAATCAACCAACACAACGCAGAGTTACATCGGTTCTGCACCGGTTACATTTGCGTCCGATCAGTGGTATATTAATTCTGTTGAAAAAAATATATTAAACAGAACAAAATGGGGATAAACATACTTGAATCTGTCCAAAGGAAACTGTTGTTTGCAACTGTTGGACTAATTACAACACCCTAGATCCGCTAGATGAAGGCAAGAGTGTGCAAGGAGGTATTTCATGTGTCTCTGTCTGTCATCCAATTACTCAAATTTCTTGCAACCTTTGCACTTGAAAACTTCAATTCATAGGCTAGGTTGTAGCAACCTCACGATGAGTATGGGGATAATTAGAGCATCATGTAGTAGTATCGCTGTTACATTGAGCTGGGTGAATGGAATGTGAATGACAGGCAGCAGGTAGCCAAGTGGTTACAGGGTTGGACTTGTAACTGAAAGGTTGCAAGATCAAATCCCAGAGCTGACAAGGTAAAAAAATCTGCTATTCTGCCTGAACAAGGCATTTACCCACTGTTCCTTGGCTGTCATTGAAAATAAGAATTTGTTCTTTACTGACTTGCTTAGTTAAAATAAAATCCAATATGCTACAATAGAAATAAGGCCAAGCTAATAAAAATATATATTGTCCTCCCTCATCTTAAATGGCACCGGCTGCCACTGGTATATTCTGATAGTGTTAGTCTGAGGGGAGAGGGACACAATGCAGAAATAATGATATCTATTGTAGTGTTGCATTTTTTTTGGTTCAGCAATTTAGCTCCAGGCAGGCTTTAATTGGCTGCTGAGAGGTCTTTCTTGGCAGTGCCATCTGGCTTTTAAGTAGAAGTATTGAGATCTAGTGCCAGACTAACAGACCTAACAGGCAGTAAGACAGAGAACAATAGAAGGATCTAACAGGCAGTAAGACAGAGAACAAAAGAAGGATCTAACAGGCAGTAAGACAGAGAACAATAGAAGGATCTAACAGGCAGTAAGACAGAGGACAATAGAAGGATCTAACAGGCAGTAAGACAGAGAACAATAGAAGGATCTAACAGGCAGTAAGACAGAGAACAATAGAAGGATCTAACAGGCAGTAAGACAGAGAACAATAGAAGGATCTAATAGGCAGTAAGAGAGAGAGAACAATAGAAGGATCTAACAGGCAGTAAGACAGAGAACAATAGAAGGATCTAACAGGCAGTAAGACAGAGAACAATAGAAGGATCTAACAGGCAGTAAGAAATAAGACAATAGAATGACTTAACAGGCAGTCAGACAGAGAACAATAGAAGGACCTAACAGGCAGTCAGACAGAGAACAATAGAATGATCTAACAGGCAGTAAGACAGAGAACAATAGAAGGACCTAACAGACAGTAAGACGGAGAACAATAGAAGGATCTAACAGGCAGTAAGACAGAGAACAATAGAAGGATCTAACAGGCAGTAAGACAGAGAACAATAGAAGGATCTAACAGGCAATAAGACAGAGAACAATAGAAGGATCTAACAGGCAGTAAGACAGAGAACAATAGAAGGATCTAACAGGCAGTAAGACAGAGAACAATAGAAGGATCTAACAGGCAGTAAGACAGAGAACAATAGAAGGATCTAACAGGCAGTAAGACAGAGAACAATAGAAGATCTAACAGGCAGTAGAAGGATCTAACAGGCAGTAAGACAGAGAACAATAGAAGGATCTAACAGGCAGTAAGACAGAGAACAATAGAAGGATCTAACAGGCAAGTAAGACAGAGAACAATAGAAGGATCTAACAGGCAGTAAGACAGAGAACAATAGAAGGATCTAACAGGCAGTAAGACAGAGAACAATAGAAGGATCTAACAGGCAGTAAGACAGAGAACAATAGAAGGATCTAACAGGCAGTAAGACATAGAACAATAGAAGGATCTAACAGGCAGTAAGACAGAGAACAATAGAAGGATCTAACAGGCAGTAAGACAGAGAACAATAGAAGGATCTAACAGGCAGTAAGACAGAGAACAATAGAAGGATCTAACAGGTAGTAAGACAAAGAACAGTAGAAGGATCTAACAGGCAGTAAGACAGAGAACAATAGAAGGATCTAACAGGCAGTAAGACTGAGGACAATAGAAGGATCTAACAGACAGTAAGACAGAGGACAATAGAAGGATCTAACAGGCAGTAAGACAGAGGACAATATAAGGATCTAACAGGCAGTAAGACAGAGAACAATAGAAGGATCTAACAGGTAGTAAGACAAAGAACAGTAGAAGGATCTAACAGGCAGTAAGACAGAGAACAATAGAAGGATCTAACAGGCAGTAAGACAGAGAACAATAGAAGGATCTAACAGGCAATAAGACAGAGAACAATAGAAGGATCTAACAGACAGTAAGACGGAGAACAATAGAAGGATCTAACAGGCAGTAAGACAGAGAACAATAGAAGGATCTAACAGGCAGTAAGACAGAGAACAATAGAAGGATCTAACAGGCAATAAGACAGAGAACAATAGAAGGACCTAACAGACAGTAAGACGGAGAACAATAGAAGGATCTAACAGGCAGTAAGACAGAGAACAATAGAAGGATCTAACAGGCAGTAAGACAGAGAACAATAGAAGGATCTAACAGGCAGTAAGACAGAGAACAATAGAAGGATCTAACAGGCAGTAAGACAGAGAACAATAGAAGGATCTAACAGGCAGTAAGACAGAGAACAATAGAAGGATCTAACAGGCAGTAAGACAGAGAACAATAGAAGGATCTAACAGGCAGTAAGACAGAGAACAATAGAAGGATCTAACAGGCAGTAAGACAGAGAACAATAGAAGGATCTAACAGGCAGTAAGACAGAGAACAATAGAAGGATCTAACAGGCAGTAAGACAGAGAACAATAGAAGGATCTAACAGGCAGTAAGACAGAGGACAATAGAAGGATCTAACAGGCAGTAAGAAATAAGACAATAGAAGGACTTAACAGGCAGTCAGACAGAGAACAATAGAAGGATCTAACAGGCAGTCAGACAGAGAACAATAGAATGATCTAACAGGCAGTAAGACATCGCCCTGTCGTGTCGTGTTTCCCAAGTGGAGAGTATGTCAGAGAACAATAGAAGGATCTAACAGACAGTAAGACAGAGAACAATAGAAGGATCTAACAGGCAGTAAGACAGAGAACAATAGAAGGATCTAACAGGCAGTAAGACAGAGAACAATAGAAGGATCTAACAGGCAGTAAGACAGAGAACAATAGAAGGATCTAACAGGCAGTAAGACAGAGAACAATAGAAGGATCTAAAGGCAGAAGGCAGTAAGACAGAGAACAATAGAAGGATCTAACAGGCAGTAAGACAGAGAACAATAGAAGGATCTAACAGGCAGTAAGACAGAGAACAATAGAAGGATCTAACAGGCAGTAAGACAGAGAACAATAGAAGGATCTAACAGCAGTAAGCAGTAAGACAGAGAACAATAGAAGGATCTAACAGGTAGTAAGACAAAGAACAGTAGAAGGATCTAACAGGCAGTAAGACAGAGAACAATAGAAGGATCTAACAGGCAGTAAGACAGAGGACAATAGAAGGATCTAACAGACAGTAAGACAGAGGACAATAGAAGGATCTAACAGGCAGTAAGACAGAGGACAATAGAAGGATCTAACAGGCAGTAAGACAATAGAAGAGCAGTAAGACAGAGAACAATAGAAGGATCTAACAGGCAGTAAGACAGAGAACAATAGAAGGATCTAACAGGCAGTAAGACAGAGAACAATAGAAGGATCTAACAGGCAGTAAGACAGAGAACAATAGAAGGATCTAACAGGCAGTAAGACAGAAGACAATAGAAGGATCTAACAGGCAGTAAGACAGAGAACAATAGAAGGATCTAACAGACAGTAAGACAGAGGACAATAGAAGGATCTAACAGGCAGTAAGACAGAGGACAATATAAGGATCTAACAGGCAGTAAGACAGAGGACAATAGAAGGATCTATAGTAGAAGAACAGACAGAGAACAATAGAAGCATCTATAGTAAAAGAACAGACAGAGAGCAATAGAAGGATCTATAGTAGAAAAACAGACAGAGAACAATAGAAGGATCTAACAGGCAGTAAGACAGAGAACAATAGAAGGATCTAACAGGCAGTAAGACAGAGAACAATAGAAGGATCTAACAGGCAGTAAGACAGAGAACAATAGAAGGATCTAACAGGCAGTAAGACAGAGAACAATAGAAGGATCTAACAGGTAGTAAGACAAAGAACAGTAGAAGGATCTAACAGGCAGTAAGACAGAGAACAATAGAAGGATCTAACAGGCAGTAAGACTGAGGACAATAGAAGGATCTAACAGACAGTAAGACAGTAAGAGAGACAATAGAAGGATCTAACAGGCAGTAAGACAGAGAACAATAGAAGGATCTAACAGGCAGTAAGACAGAGAACAATAGAAGGATCTAACAGGTAGTAAGACAAAGAACAGTAGAAGGATCTAACAGGCAGTAAGACAGAGAACAATAGAAGGATCTAACAGGCAGTAAGACAGAGAACAATAGAAGGATCTAACAGGCAATAAGACAGAGAACAATAGAAGGATCTAACAGACAGTAAGACGGAGAACAATAGAAGGATCTAACAGGCAGTAAGACAGAGAACAATAGAAGGATCTAACAGGCAGTAAGACAGAGAACAATAGAAGGATCTAACAGGCAATAAGACAGAGAACAATAGAAGGACCTAACAGACAGTAAGACGGAGAACAATAGAAGGATCTAACAGGCAGTAAGACAGAGAACAATAGAAGGATCTAACAGGCAGTAAGACAGAGAACAATAGAAGGATCTAACAGGCAATAAGACAGAGAACAATAGAAGGATCTAACAGGCAGTAAGACAGAGAACAATAGAAGGATCTAACAGGCAGTAAGACAGAGAACAATAGAAGGATCTAACAGGCAGTAAGACAGAGAACAATAGAAGGATCTAACAGGCAGTAAGACAGAGAACAATAGAAGGATCTAACAGGCAGTAAGACAGAGAACAATAGAAGGATCTAACAGGCAGTAAGACAGAGAACAATAGAAGGATCTAACAGGCAGTAAGACAGAGAACAATAGAAGGATCTAACAGGCAGTAAGACAGAGGACAATAGAAGGATCTAACAGGCAGTAAGAAATAAGACAATAGAAGGACTTAACAGGCAGTCAGACAGAGAACAATAGAAGGACCTAACAGGCAGTCAGACAGAGAACAATAGAATGATCTAACAGGCAGTAAGACAGAGAACAATAGAAGGACCTAACAGACAGTAAGACGGAGAACAATAGAAGGATCTAACAGGCAGTAAGACAGAGAACAATAGAAGGATCTAACAGGCAGTAAGACAGAGAACAATAGAAGGATCTAACAGGCAATAAGACAGAGAACAATAGAAGGATCTAACAGGCAGTAAGACAGAGAACAATAGAAGGATCTAACAGGCAGTAAGACAGAGAACAATAGAAGGATCTAACAGGCAGTAAGACAGAGAACAATAGAAGGATCTAACAGGCAGTAAGACAGAGAACAATAGAAGGATCTAACAGGCAGTAAGACAGAGAACAATAGAAGGATCTAACAGGCAGTAAGACAGAGAACAATAGAAGGATCTAACAGGTAGTAAGACAAAGAACAGTAGAAGGATCTAACAGGCAGTAAGACAGAGAACAATAGAAGGATCTAACAGGCAGTAAGACAGAGGACAATAGAAGGATCTAACAGACAGTAAGACAGAGGACAATAGAAGGATCTAACAGGCAGTAAGACAGAGGACAATATAAGGATCTAACAGGCAGTAAGACAGAGTACAATAGAAGGATCTAACAGGCAGTAAGACAGAGAACAATAGAAGGATCTAACAGGCAGTAAGACAGAGAACAATAGAAGGATCTAACAGGTAGTAAGACAAAGAACAGTAGAAGGATCTAACAGGCAGTAAGACAGAAGACAATAGAAGGATCTAACAGGCAGTAAGACAGAGGACAATAGAAGGATCTAACAGACAGTAAGACAGAGGACAATAGAAGGATCTAACAGGCAGTAAGACAGAGGACAATATAAGGATCTAACAGGCAGTAAGACAGAGGACAATAGAAGGATCTATAGTAGAAGAACAGACAGAGAACAATAGAAGCATCTATAGTAAAAGAACAGACAGAGAGCAATAGAAGGATCTATAGTAGAAAAACAGACAGAGAACAATAGAAGGATCTATCGTAGAAGAACAGACAGAGGACAATAGAAGGATCTAACAGGCAGTAAGACAGAGAGCAATAGAAGGATCTACAGTAGAAGAACAGACAGAGGCTAATAGAAGGATCTATAGTAGAAGAACAGACAGAGAACAATAGAAAGATCTATAGTAGTAGAACAGACAGAGAACAGAAGGGTCTAAAGTAGAAGAACAGACAGAGAACAAAAGAATGATCTATAGTAGAAGGACAGACAGAGAACAATAGAAGTATCTATAGTAGAAGAACAGACAGAGAGCAATAGAAGGATCTATAGTAGAAGAACAGACAGAGAGCAATAGAAGGATCTAACAGGCAGTAAGACAGAGAGCAATAGAAGGATCTAACAGGCAGTAAGACAGAGAGCAATAGAAGGATCTATAGTAGAAGAAAAGACAGAGAACAAAAGGATCTATAGTAGAAGAACAGACAGAGAACAATAGAAGGATCTATAGTAGAAGAACAGACAGAGCGCAATAGAAGGATCTATAGTAGAAGAACAGACAGAGAACAGAAGGATCTATAGTAGAAGAACAGACAGAGAACAATAGAATGATCTATAGTAGAAAAACAGACAGAGGACAATAGAAGGATCTATAGTAGAAGAACAGACAGAGAACAATAGAATGATCTATAGTAGAAGAACAGACAGAGAGCAATAGAAGGATCTATAGTAGAAGAACAGACAGAGAACAATAGAAGGATCTATAGTAGAAGAACAGACAGAGAACAATAGAATGATCTATAGTAGAAGAACAGACAGAGAGCAATAGAAGGATCTAACAGGCAGTAAGACAGAGAGCAATAGAAGGATCTAACAGGCAGTAAGACAGAGAGCAATAGAAGGATCTATAGTAGAAGAAAAGACAGAGAACAAAAGGATCTATAGTAGAAGAACAGACAGAGAACAATAGAAGGATCTATAGTAGAAGAACAGACAGAGGACAATAGAAGGATCTATAGTAGAAGAACAGACAGAGAACAATAGAATGATCTATAGTAGAAGAACAGACAGAGAACAATAGAAGGATCTATAGTAGAAGAAGAACTATAGTAGAAGACAAGAGAACAATAGAATGATCTATAGTAGAAGAACAGACAGAGAGCAATAGAAGGATCTAACAGGCAGTAAGACAGAGAGCAATAGAAGGATCTAACAGGCAGTAAGACAGAGAGCAATAGAAGGATCTATAGTAGAAGAACAGACAGAGAACAGAAGGATCTATAGTAGAAGAACCGACAGAGAACAATAGAAGGATCTATAGTAGAAGAACAGACAGAGAACAATAGAAGGATCTATAGTAGAAGAACAGACAGAGAGCAGAAGGATCTATAGTAGAACAGACAGAGAACAATAGAAGGATCTATAGTAGAAGAACAGACAGAGAACAATAGAAGGATCTATAGTAGAAGAACAGACAGAGAGCAGAAGGATCTATAGTAGAACAGACAGAGAACAATAGAAGGATCTATAGTAGAAGAACAGACAGAGAGCAATAGAAGTATCTATAGTAGAAGAACAGACAGAGAGCAATAGAAGTATCTATAGTAGAAGAACAGACAGAGAGCAATAGAAGGATCTAACAGGCAGTAAGACAGAGAGTAATAGAATGATATTTTGTAGAAGAACAGACAGAGCGCAATAGAAGGATCTATAGTAGAAGAACAGACAGAGAACAGAAGGATCTATAGTAGAAGAACAGACAGAGAACAGAAGGATCTATAGTAGAAGAACAGACAGAGAACAATAGAAGGATCTATAGTAGAAGAACAGACAGAGAACAATAGAAGGATCTATAGTAGAAGAACAGACAGAGAGCAATAGAAGGATCTATAGTAGAAGAACAGACAGAGAACAGAAGGATCTATAGTAGAAGAACAGACAGAGAGCAAGCTGCTACTCAGGGAGAAATGCACTTGAATTGAATCAACCCCATTTGTCTGTTCTGTGAAACCCCCAAACAAGGAATCCCTCTGGTGCTGCTCAGTTTACATTGATCTGGGTTCATGTGTCCAAAATGGTAGCTGTGTTGGTATCAGTCTGTTTCTGGGTGTCAGACTGAACTGAAGTCAGCATTTTACTGGATTCATGATGGCCATTTCAAAGAATGTGTCACTCAATTGTGTTTCCCTTTCAGTTGTATATCATAAGGGATCAATGCTGTGTTTGTACTATAAATGATATATGCCAACACTGGGACCCCTGCTCTGTTTTCAAGATTCATTGTGTTATGTCTCAAATCATGTGGTCCCTGATGGTGGAATACAATGGCAACACCAAATAGTCGTCTGTCATTTATCTGCTTTGTCCTGTGCCCTTTTCATGTGCCAGCTTGTGTCAGAGTACAGGTAGCCTCTTGTAATAGCCATGTGTCTCCTATAGAGGGGAATCTAGAGGTCTGGCATGTGGCACAAGGCTAGAGTAAAGGCCTCTCTGTGTCAGCCTCTTGTAATAGCCATGTGTCTCCTATAGAGGGGAATCTAGAGGTCTGGCATGTGGCACAAGGCTAGAGTAAAGGCCTCTCTGTGTCAGCCTCTTGTAATAGCCATGTGTCTCCTATAGAGGGGAATCTAGAGGTCTGGCATGTGGCACAAGGCTAGAGTAAAGGCCTCTCTGTGTCAGCCTCTTGTAATAGCCATGTGTCTCCTATAGAGGGGAATCTAGAGGTCTGGCATGTGGCACAAGGCTAGAGTAAAGGCCTCTCTGTGTCAGCCTCTTGTAATAGCCATGTGTCTCCTATAGAGGGGAATCTAGAGGTCTGGCATGCGGCACAAGGCTAGAGTAAAGGCCTCTCTGTGTCAGCCTCTTGTAATAGCCATGTGTCTCCTATAGAGGGGAATCTAGAGGTCTGGCATGTGGCACAAGGCTAGAGTAAAGGCCTCTCTGTGTCAGCCTCTTGTAATAGCCATGTGTCTCCTATAGAGGGGAATCTAGAGGTCTGGCATGTGGCACAAGGCTAGAGTAAAGGCCTCTCTGTGTCAGCCTCTTGTAATAGCCATGTGTCTCCTATAGAGGGGAATCTAGAGGTCTGGCATGTGGCACAAGGCTAGAGTAAAGGCCTCTGTGTCAGCCTCTTGTAATAGCCATGTGTCTCCTATAGAGGGGAATCTAGAGGTCTGGTATGTGGCACAAGGCTAGCGTAAAGGCCTCTCTGTGTCAGCCTCTTGTAATAGCCATGTGTCTCCTATAGAGGGGAATCTAGAGGTCTGGCATGTGGCACAAGGCTAGAGTAAAGGCCTCTCTGTGTCAGCCTCTTGCAATAGCCATGCGTCTCCTATAGAGGGGAATCTAGAGGTCTGGCATGTGGCACAAGGCTCGAGTAAAGGCCTCTCTGTGTCAGCCTCTTGTAATAGCCATGTGTCTCCTATAGAGGGGAATCTAGAGGTCTGGCATGTGGCACAAGGCTCGAGTAAAGGCCTCTCTGTGTCAGCCTCTTGTAATAGCCATGTGTCTCCTATAGAGGGGAATCTAGAGGTCTGGCATGTGGCACAAGGCTCGAGTAAAGGCCTCTCTGTGTTCTAGATCCTCCCAACAATAGAAAGGAAATGTTTTGTTGTTGTTGGACATTTTTGTCCCATTTTCACATAGAATAACCATTTAATGAATCCCTTTGATCCAATGTACCACGTATTAGACATCAGACCACACCTGTCCAATTGCACTGACTTTGAAAACAAACCATTTATTTAACAAAGGGAAAATTGTAATGTACCTAATTGAACAAAATAAACACATTTTCTAAAGGGGCCACTTTTGCACTCCATCTCTCCCTGAGAGCAGGCTCTCTCTCTCTCACCGGCTGGTGAAAAGGTTGTGAAAACATCACCAGCCCATTTAGTAGCTCCAGACAGATGTTCCCTGGTCACCATAGCAACATCTGCCTCATCCTCTAGCTCTGGCACCTACCCAGAATGCAACATTGCACAGAAAGAGTAGGAAGACATGAGCAGATCCCCTCCTGACTCCACAGTGCCAGGATGAACACCTGTTACCAGAACTTCATCCAACATACCGACGGGGAGATCTAGTGAGTCTGTTGAACATCTGGTTGATCACAGTGCACCTTCTTTCAGATTCTGCTCCAGGTGTTTGGTTAAGTTAATGGTGCTCAGTTTATAAGGCCGTTGCATTCATATTCTCCATGGCTGAGTCACAGAGGAGGGAACGAACCTTGGAGCAACAGGTCCATTATGCAGGCCAGGAAGAAGATACAAGAGAGACCAATAGGACAAAGCCTCTGGGTTGAAAGCCAGTAGAATAATGGAAAGTATAGGAACATAGCATTAAAAATATTGCACTCCTATCTTTTTACTTACACCCTCTAGACCAAAGGAGAGGAGAGGAGATTGAATATGATTAGATAACAGAGGAAAAGGTGGAGAGGAGAGAGGAGAGAGTAAGAGATAAGAGGAGAGATGAGAGGAGGAGAGATGATACACCCTCTAGACCAAAGGAGAGGAGATTGAACATGATTAGATAACAGAGGAAAAGATGGAGAGGGTGGAGTGATGAGAGCAGAGATGAGAGGAGGAGAGATGAACTAGACCAAATGAGAGGAGAGATGATTAGATAACAGAGGAGGAGAGATGGAGAGGGTGGAGGAGATGAGAGTAAGATGAGAGGAGAGATGAGAGGAGAGATGAGATGAGAAGAGATGAAGAGAAGAGAAGAGAAGAGAGGAGAGAGGAGGAGGAGAGGAGTGAAGAGAGGAGAGGAGGAAGAGAGGAGAGAGGAGAGGAGGAAGAGCGGAGAGAGGAGAGGAGAGGAGGGGGGAGAGGAAGAGTGGAAGAGTGGCAGAGTGGAGAGGAGAGGAAAGGGAAGAAGAGGGGAGGAGTGGAGAGTAGGAAGAGTGGAGAGGAGAGAGGAGGAGAGGAAGAGTGGAGAGATGAGAGGAGACAGGAGAGAGGAGAGTGGAGAGAGGAGAGGAGAGAGGAGAGAGGAGACAGGAAGAGTGGAAAAGTAGAGAGAGGAAAAGTGTAGAAAGGAGAGGAGAAGAGAGAGGAAGAGAGGAAGAGAGGAAGAGAGAGGAGAGGAGAGGAGAGGAGAGGAGAGGAGAGGAGAGGAGGAGAGAGAGGAGAGGAGAGGAGAGGAGAGGAGAGGAGAGGAGAGGAGAGGAGAGGAGAGGAGAGGAGAGGAGAGGAGAGGAGAGGAGAGGAGGAGTGGAGAGAGGAGAGGAGAGAGGAAATGAGGAGAAGAGATGAGAGGAGAGAGGAAGAGAAGAAGATAGGAGAGGAGAGTGGAAGAGAGGATAAGAAGAGAGTTTGAGTGATGAGAAAGGAAGGGAGAGAGGAGAGAGGAAGAGTGTAGAGGAGAGAGTAAGAGAGGAGAGGAGAGGAGGGAGAGGAGAGGGAGAGGAGAGGAGAGGAGAGGAGAGGAGAGAGAGGAGAGGAGAGGAGAGGAGAGGAGAGGAGAGGAGAGGAGAGGAGAGGAGAGGAGAGGAGAGGAGGAGAGAGAGGAGGAGAGAGAGAGGAGAGGAGAGGAGAGAGGAGGGAGATGAAGAGAGGAGAGAGGAGGAGCAGGGTCTCTAAGATGAAGAGATGGAGAGAGGAGGAGCAGGGTCTTTAAGTTGAGAGAGAGAGGAGAGGAGAGGAGAGGAGAGAGGAGAGAGGAGAGGAGAGGAGAGGAGATGAAGAGAGGGAGAGGAGAGGAGAGGAGAGGAGAGGAGAGGAGAGGAGATGGAGAGGAGAGAGGAGAGAGGAGAGGAGAGAAGAGAGGGAGAGAGGAGGAGGAGAGGATGAGATGAAGAGAGGAGAGGAGAGGAGGGTCTAAGATAAGATGAGAGGAGGAGCAGGGTGTCTAAGATGAAGAGAGGGAGAGATGAGAGGAGGAGCAGGATGTCTAAGATGAAGAGAGGGAGAGAGGAGAGGAGGAGCAGGGTGTCTAAGATGAAGAGAGGGAGATAGGAGAGGAGGGTCTCTAAGATGAAGAGAGGGAGAGATGAGAGGAGGAGCAGGATGTCTAAGATGAAGAGAGGGAGAGATGAGAGGAGGGTCTCTAAGATGAAGAGAGGGAGAGAGGAGAGGAGGAGCAGGGTGTCTAAGATGAAGAGAGGGAGAGATGAGAGGAGGGTCTCTAAGATGAAGAGAGGGAGAGATGAGAGGAGGAGCAGGATGTCTAAGATGAAGAGAGGGAGAGAGGAGAGGAGGAGCAGGATGTCTAAGATGAAGAGAGGGAGAGAGGAGAGGAGGAGCAGGATCTCTAAGATGAAGAGAGGGAGAGATGAGAGGAGGAGCAGGGTGTCTAAGATGAAGAGAGGGAGAGATGAGAGGAGGAGCAGGGTGTCTAAGATGAAGAGAGGGAGAGAGGAGAGGAGGAGCAGGGTGTCTAAGATGAAGAGAGGGAGAGATGAGAGGAGAGGAGGGTCTCTAAGATGAAGAGAGGGAGAGATGAGAGGAGGAGCAGGGTGTCTAAGATGAAGAGAGGGAGAGATGAGAGGAGGGTCTCTAAGATGAAGAGAGGGAGAGATGAGAGGAGGAGCAGGGTGTCTAAGATGAAGAGAGGGAGAGAGGAGAGGAGGAGCAGGGTGTCTAAGATGAAGAGGGAGAGAGGAGAGGAGGAGCAGGATCTCTAAGATGAAGAGAGAGAGAGAGATGAGAGGAGGAGCAGGGTGTCTAAGATGAAGAGAGGGAGAGATGAGAGGAGAAGAGAGGGAGGGTCTCTAAGATGAAGAGAGGGAGAGATGAGAGGAGGAGCAAGGTGTCTAAGATGAAGAGAGGGAGAGATGAGAGGAGAGGAGGGTCTCTAAGATGAAGAGAGGGAGAGATGAGAGGAGGAGCAAGGTGTCTAAGATGAAGAGAGGGAGAGATGAGAGGAGAGGAGGGTCTCTAAGATGAAGAGAGGGAGAGATGAGAGGAGGAGCAGGGTGTCTTAGATGAAGAGGGGGAGAGATGAGAGGAGGAGCAGGGTGTCTAAGATGAAGAGAGGGAGAGAGGAGAGGAGAGGAGGAGATATGGGAAAAGAAAGGAGGGTCTACTTTGACAAGAGAAGTTATTCCACCACGCGTGTTAACACCTAAACATACAGTAGCTCAGATATTTGCATTTCTCAGACAAGCCTGTTAAAAGGCTGCTCTCTAAAAATACACTTTTTCCGAGTACTTCTGGTGCGGTGAAGCTTAATGACTCTACCGCGCTTACACTTCAGCCTCATTGTTGTGTTGCCATGGTGCCAACATTGATATGAGGAGGGAGAGAGACCTGATCTTACAGCAAGCACTTCAGAAGGCCCAAAAATGTCAAGCGACTGTCCCAGAGGAATCTCCCTGAAACCCAGTGGGACCAACCAGGCTCCAACGCTGTCTGGAACGGATGCAGAGGGAGGGTGAGAGCGAGAGGTGTGTATATATTTTTCTCTCACGTCTCTCATCTTTCTCTCCCTTCTTCAACATAGGTCCGTGACCCACACAAAATAACCAACCAAGCCCATATTAGTATCCCACATTTCTCCTCAGTTCCTCCTCTTCACTCCTCCCATTGGTGGCCACTGGGTTTGATTTCATTCATATCACATAATATAATTCTATATTATTTCACATTCCCACCTCCACATTAGGCAGTCAGAGCACAGGCTGCGGGTTAGAGGTAGTTTCCCTGAGGCTAATCAACGTTAGCCTTTTCTCATATGACTCTCGTGCAGAATGGAGGACCCATGGGGGGCACACGGTGGAGCTGGGAAATGCCACCCTGCATACATTACCATTTCAACCTTCTCTGTGCTCTGCAGCTACAATAATTCTCCTCTTCATTAGTTTGTCATTTTAAAGGCTAAGTGGAGTATAATGTCATTGCTCATATGAACCACTACAGGTAACAGATGACCCTAGATAACTGACCATCATGAGATCAAAACAGTTAGTGAAAGTCCCACCAACTAGTTTATAAACTAGGGCTTCTCAGAAACCTTCAGAAACATCTAAATTATTTTTTAAACCTTTGAAACTGGAACCTGGAGGACAAATGTTCCCACTTTGGCTGTACTGCTTCATCAGGATGCCAATATCCTGTCTGTTCATCGCCACATTACAGACAGGGATGTCTGAATGGGTTCACAGACACGCCTCCTACATCAGATAGTGTAACTTAATGCTCCAGAGGTGATTACACTGCTCACAAATGATTAGGCTCTTTCACCATCGCAATAACGCTTTTCTAGATGAGTGCAACTCGTTTGACGAAATGGAAAGAGAGGCAGAAGCTACTGTGTTGTTGTGTGTGTGTGTGTGTGTGTGTGTGTGTGTGTGTGTGTGTGTGTGTGTGTGTGTGTGTGTGTGTGTGTGTGTGTGTGTGTGTGTGTGTGTGTGTGTGTGTGTGTGTGTGTGTGTGTGTGTGCGTGTGTGTGTGTGTGTGTGTGTGTGTGTGTGTGTGTGTGTGATAACTTCAACATTTCACCTCATCAATCATTTTGTTCCAAATCATTCTCGTTTTCGTCATGTTCTTCTTTCAGGTTCCCTTGTCTATGTGTACAGAAGAAGCAGAAATAACAACCAATCATGAAAGCATTGCTGAGCTTTCAATATGGCTGCCAAGCTGATACATTCACAGCAACACTGTTGCCAATTAATGGAGGAACACGGAAGGGAAAGTCAGGACAAAGGATTCCACTACGGCATAGTTGGAACGTTGTCCTTTTTCAAATCTGTCTAAACATGGGCTCATATGCCTGTTGTTATGAGCATGTGTGTGTGTGTGTGTGTGTGTGTGTGTGTGTGTGTGTGTGTGTGTGTGTGTGTGTGTGTGTGTGTGTGTGTGTGTGTGTGTGTGTGTGTGTGTGTGTGTGTGTGTGTGTGTGTGTGTGTGTGTGTGTGTGTGTGTGTGTGTGTGTGTGTGTGCGTGCATTTGGACTGTGGCATTACTTGAGATGCTGCAGGCCCATTCAGCTCACTGGCTGACAGGCAATCTGCAGAGCAGTGTGAGTTCACTGTGGAGACAGACCCCTATATCAGACAACCACACACACAGACACACACAGACAGACACACACACACACAAACCTTTTCCAATTGAAAGAAAAATAGACAGGGTTGTAAATAATATATCAAAGATCGAGGAAACCTTCAATTACTTTTTTGTTTAAAGTAAAGGCTACCTGACGGCCTTCCCATTCCTAATTCATACCGTACCTTACGCTTGGATAGCACACACACATTCTATTTTGATTGGAGGGGTGTAACAGCGAAGTCTTTCTCCTACAGAATGGATGGCTGCCCATGATATATTCCCTCGGGCCACATACAAGGTGAGTCGAGCACCACTCTCCAACTAAGCCGAGAAATCCCTCTTCATTAAAATCCCGAGGACATTTCGTTAAAGAGACTCAACTTCATTCCACAGGCACAGCATTAAAGTGTCATGAACATATCATTAGAATTAGTTCTATTTCTATGGTCATGGACAGGTCAGAGAACAGTGTTATGATGATGATACTTAACTACACAGGGCATAGTGTTGAAGTCGCCCAAAACAATAAAATGCCACCACATAATAGCCTGGTACATCTAGTAATGTTCAGTGGTATTCAAACCTGTGTGACGACCCCACTGCAATTTCCCCACGACCCCACTTTACAAACCACTATTAAGCCATAATGCCAGAGAGGCTGTGGTGCATACTGTCACGACTATAGTGGAAGTTAAAGGCAATTCCCCAAAAGAAAGATGGTGGCTTTAAAATGTCATTTCAACCAATTAGTACCATTAAATATGTCTAACAATAATGATGAAATATGATTCAAAGACTCTTTCAATTAATTGGTTGCCTTTACCAGAGGCATACAATTAGTATCTAATTAATGTTCAGCTAAAAATGGTATATTCATAGATGCTGCGTGCCCAGGATCAAATGACAAGAAACACTACTTTAGGCTTAACCAGTGAAGATGGCCATCAAATCACCTCCCAGGTGAAACCAGCCTACAATCACCTCTACAATCACCACCAGGACAGACAAAGACGAAATTGTTAGAGACCCATGAAATGAGACTGCTAACAAGACAATTTTCCACAACATGAACACAATAAGCACCTAGAAGACATCCAGTCCTCCTCCAGACCAGGGGATCAGGGAGAGAGGTGGGCTGGTTAGGGTGGAGAGGAAGCTGAAATAAACCAACCACCTAGGGGTAGCTGGGGCTGGCATGACCTCCTCTGGGACTGTTAGGTCACTATGGACGAGCAGAGACACAGACACTGGTCATTTAGGGGCAATGAGGGGCATTTGGGGGCATTTCCAGGGCACAGGACACTGGGGAGCTTGTTTCTACGATACATTTAAACAGACTGACAGACCGCTTGGAAAGCTCACTGCCGTCTCTGACAGATTGCATGAGAATGAAATATTGATTTAAAGTAGACTTGTGTAACAGAACTTATTCATTATTACCAGACTAAGTAATGGATTAGGTAAGGTCCTGCCTGCTGATTGGAGATCACAGGTCCGAGTTGTGCCTCGTAGCCTACCACATCTAGCAAGTTCAATACTGTGCATTACATATACAGTTGAAGTCGGAAGTGTACATACACCTTTAGCCAAATACATTTAAACTCGGAAATCGGAAATCTACATAAGTACTATACAGTTACAGATGTAACAAGGAAATTAGGTCGAAGGTAATTGCTTGCAGTCAATCACCATAATGTAGCATTAACCCTCCGATAATAAACCACACAACTCACTTGCTGAACGTACGTGCAATCTTGCTCAAATAAACACACTGACAACTTAGTCGGCAGCCAAACATGCATCTTCTTTTTCTTCTTCTTCTTCTTCTGTGGGATTGGGTTGGCGGATCACAGCCAACATTTAAAGTACATAAGCCTACATTTGTGAAATGAGCAATATTTGTATGAACTCTTAAAAATCCTCTTAAGGATCCGACCCTTTTTTCAATTTTCGCCTAAAATAACTGCCTGTAGCTCAGGCCCTGAAGCAAGGATATGCATATTCTTGATACCATTTGGTATTCTTGATACCAAGGAAACACTTTGAAGTTTGTGGAAATGTGAAAGTAATGTTGGAGAATATAACACATTAGATCTGGTAAAAGATAAAAGAAAAAACATGCATTTTCTATTAATTTCTTTGTTCCATCATCTTTGAAATGCAAGAGAACGGCCATTATATGACTTAGGACTCTAGACGCAATTTAGATTTTGACCACTAGATGGCAGCAGTGTATGTACACCGTTTTAGACTGATCCAATGAATCATTGTATTACTGTTCAAGATGTTGTATCAAGTCTGCCCAAATGTGCCTAATTGGTTTATTGATACATTTTCATGACTGTACATGACTGTGCACTCTCCTCAAACAATAGTATGGTATTCTTTCACTGTAAAAGCTACTGTAAATTGGACAGTGCAGTTAGATCAATAATAATATTTACTTTCTACCCATATAAGACATGTCTGTGTCCTGGGAAATGTTCTTGTTATTTACAATATCATGCTAATCGCATTATTCAAGCGTTAGCTCAACCGTCCCGCGTGGGACACACCGATCCCAATTAATTAACAGACTACATTTTTTGGGCAAATGAACAAATTATTGTCTTTTGTTGAACAATCCAAACTTGTTAAGCATTATCCAGTTCAAATATGGCATGTTTACACTATTTATTTCTGTTTTCAGCAGTTTCAATGGGGACTTTTATTTTGAAGGCAAACCAAAAATGATATATTTGTGGCTAATCGTTATTGTAGCTAGCTTCACATAAGTGGTGCTGAAGCGAACACAAGCAGTTGAGCAACGCGCCGACATTGATCAACCAACATGTGTTAGACACCACCCACAGACCACCACCCACCACCCCATTTGATTGACACGCCCTCATTATAATATTGGAGGAAGAAATACGTAAATAAATGAATTAATAAATATACAAATGAATTTTTAAAAATTAAGTTTGAATAATTAGATAATACAAAGAAAAATAATGAAATACATACTGATATGTAGAAAAAATGAATACATTTTAATCAGTATTTCTGCATTTCCTTGCTCATTTATTTAATTATGTGTGGATTTATTTATGTATTTATATGTGCATTTTTTTCAGGTTTGGTTCTCCATAAGAATGAACCATATTAAACATAAATTCCCTACTTCTCGGAATGTGTTTGCACACTGTAACGGCGTTCTTCGTTTGTTGAAAGAGAGTCGGACCAAAATGCAGCGTGGTGGTTACTCATGTCTTTAATGAAGAAAAACGGAACGATACATGAAATAACTAAATAATACAAAAACAACAAACGGAACGTGAAACCTATTACAGCCTATCTGGTGAACACTACACAGAGACAGGAACAATCACCCACGAAATACACAGTGAAACCCAGGCTACCTAAATACGGTTCCCCATCAGAGACAACAAGAATCACCTGACTCTGATTGAGAACCGCCTCAGGCAGCCAAGCCTATACTAGACACACCCCTAATCAACCACAATCCCAATGCCTACAAAAAAAACAATACGACAATACAATAAGCCCATGTCACACCTTGGCCTGAACAAATAATTAAAGAAAACACAAAATACTAAGACCAAGGCGTGACACACACACTACAGTGTACAATGAAGGTTGAATAGGCAGTTCACGTACAGAAACTCCCTCAACGTGTCAGCAGAGCAGATAGAAAGCTGATTGTAAACACAAATCATAGGTTACATACTTCTACAACCAGAGACAGAAGCCCAAAACGCAGTCCTACCTAAATCAATGAGCTAGTACTTAGCGTGCCTGATCTCCTCTGCTAAATCATCATTTCATAATTGAAATGGCTCTTGGGCATTCCTCTGCTCTGTCAATTACAGAAGAGAACATGGCTACAGATGCAATGCAGGACATTTAAAACTTGTAGTGTATTTGAGGAGGAAGTTTGTAATTTCCACTTTGAAATTTCAGACTTGATTTTCCCTTACAAAAAATGTGTCAACCCCTACAAAAAAAAATCCATTCATTATAATACAAATAATGATTCACATTTCCTGTTGCTGCAGGATTATTTTCCAGCTGTAGCAAACTGGCTCAAATTAAGATCCTACATCTGTAACTCCATACTATGTCTCGGTAGCTAACACAAGACGGAGAGCATTGCTAACAATACACAAACACAAGGCTAGGGGAAGATTTAGCTGTGTTACTGAAAGAACTGTCATTATCACTACAGATGAAGGGCTGTACACAAGACATAGCCGACATAAAAGGTTAATATGCAGTGGATGACACCCTCTACACTGAACGCAGACTTTGAGAAATGTTTATGTGTGCTGATGGCAGATGCACGGTGCATTAGGAAAGTATTCAGACCCCTTCATCTTTTACACATTTTGTTACGTTACAGCCTTATTCTAAAATTGATTACAGAGTTGTTTTCCCTCTCATCAATCTACACACAATACCCCATAATGACAAAGCAAGTTTTCAGAAAGAAACTGTTGAAAATGTATAAAAACAATAAAAACTGAAATACCACATTTACAGATACTATTATTATTATTATTATATATATAGCAAAATATAGTGTTTGTTCAATGATGTTGTCTCTTAAATAGTGTTTATTAATGATGTTGTCTCTTAACAGTAATCTATCGTGTTTATTAAAGATGTTGTCTCTTAACAGTAAATTCTAGTGTTTATTAATGATGTTGTCTCTTAACAGTAAACTATAGTGTTTATTAATGATGTTGTCTCTTAACAGTAAACTATAGTGTTTATTAATGATGTTGTCTCTTAACAGTAAACTATAGTGTTTATTAATGATGTTGTCTCTTAACAGTAAACTATAGTGTTTATTAATAATGTTGTCTCTTAACAATTAACTATAGTGTTTATTAAATGATGTTGTCTCTTAACAGTAAACTATAGTGTTTATTAAAATGTTGTCTCTTAACAGTAAACTATAGTGTTTATTAATAATGTTGTCTCTTAACAATTAAACTATAGTGTTTATTAAAGATGTTGTCTCTTAACAGTAAACTATAGTGTTTATTAAAGATGGTGTCTCTTAACAGTAAACTATAGTGTTTATTAATGATGTTGTCTCATAACAATTAACTATAGTGTTTATTAAAGATGGTGTCTCTTAACAGTAAACTATAGTGTTTATTAATGATGTTGTCGCTTAACAGTAAACTATAGTGTTTATTAATGATGTTGTCTCTTAACAATAAACTATAGTGTTTATTAATGATGGCGTCTCTTAACAGTAAACTATAGTGTTTATTAATGATGTTGTCTCTTAACAGTAAACTATAGTGTTTATTAATGATGTTGTCTCTTAACAGTAAACTATAGTGTTTATTAAAGATGTTGTCTTTTAAATAGTGTTTATTAATGATGGTGTCTCTTAATGATGTTGTCTTTTAAATAGTGTTTATTAATGATGGTGTCTCTTAACAGTAAACTATAGTATTTATTAATGATGGTGTCTCTTAACAGTAAACTATAGTATTTATTAATGATGGTGTCTCTTAACAGTAAACTCATACCACCTCATACTTCATTCTCTTGTATTTTTATCACAACCGTTTCTACCAGTGATTATTCTCCAACCACTCTTTCTCTTATCTTGTTTTCATTGGGTTTGAATTAAGGGGCCATTACTCTGTGAAGAGCTTTGTTCATCATATTGTCAATCACAAGGCGCATTATGCACCAGTCTCATTCCTGTAGTGTGGGAAAAGCCCCAGGAAGCAGAACACAAACTAGTTCCAGCCTTGCTGGGAAAACAAGAAATGCTGACTTGATGGTGGATCATACTCATACTGAAAGGATACAGTGGCTTGTGAAAGTATTCACCCCCCTTAGCAATTCTACTATTTTGTTGCCTTACAACTGGAATTAAAACAGATTTTTGGGGGGGAGGTTTGTATCATTTCATAAATACAACATGCCTACTACTTTGAAGATGCTAAATATTTTTTATTGTGAAACAAACAAGAAATAACACAAAAAAACAGAACCCCCCCCCCTCCCCCAAAGTCAATACATTGTAGAGCCACATTTTGCAGCAATTACAGCTGCAAGTCTCTTGGGGTATGTCTCTATAAGCTTGGCACATCTAGCCACTGGGATTTCTGCCCATTCTTCAAGGCAAAACTGCTTCAGCTTCTTCAAGTTGGATGGGTTCTGCTGGTGTACAGCTATCTTTAAGTCATACCACAGATTCTCAATTGGATTGAGGTCTGGGCTTTGATTAGGCCATTCCAAGACATTTAAATGTTTCCTCTTAAACCACTTGAGTGTTGCTTTAGCAGTATGCTTAGGGTCATTGTCCTGCTGGAAGGTGAATCTCTGTCCCAGTCTCAAATCTCTGGAAGACTGAAACAGGTTTCCCTCAAGAATTTCCCTGTATTCAGTGCCATCCATCATTCCTTCAATTCTGACCAGCTTCCCAGTCCCTGCAGATGAAAAACATTGGATGGTGTTCTCGGGGTGAGAGGTGTTGGGATTCTGCCAGACATAGCGTTTTCCTTGATGGCCAAAAAACTCAATTTTAGTCTCATCTGACCAGAGTACCTTCTTCCATATGTTTGGGGAGACTCCCACATGCCTTTTGGCAAACACCAAACGTGTTTGCTTATTTTTGTCTTTAAGCAATAGGCTTTTTTTCTGGCCACTCTTCCGTAAAGCCCATCTCTGTGGAGTGTAGGGCTTAAAGTGGTCCTATGGACAGATACTCCAGTCTCTGCTGTGGAGCTTTGCAGCTCATTCAGAGTTATCTTTGGTCTCTTTGTTGCCTCTCTGATTAATGCCCTCCTTGCCTGGTCCGTAAGTTTTGGTGGGCGGCCCTCTCTTGGCAGGTTTGTTGTGGTGCCATATTCTTTCCATTTTTTAATAATGGATTTAATGGTGCTCTGTGGAATGTTCAAAGTTTCAGATATTTTTTTATAACCTAACCCTGATCTGTACTTCTCCACAACTTAGTCCCTGACCTGTTTGGAGAGCTCCTTGGTCTTCATGGTGCTGCTTGCTTGGTGGTGCCCCTTGCTTAGTGGTGTTGCGGACTCTGGGGCCTTTCGGAACAGGTGTATATATACTGAGATCATGTGACACTTAGTTGCACACAAATGCACTTTATTTAACAAACTATGTGACTTCTGAAGGTAATTGGTTGTACCAGATCTTATTTAGGTGCTTCATAGCAAAGTGTGAATACATATGCATGCACCACTTTTCTTTTTAAATATTTATTTTATTTTATTTATTTTTTCCATTTTTTTCCTTCATATTAAAAAAAAATATATATATATATATATATATAAATAAATATGTCATTTTTTTCATTTCACTTCACCAATTTGGACTATTTTTGTTTATGTCCATTACATGAAATGAAAATAAAAATCCATTTAAAGTACAGGTTCAATAGGCAACAAAATAGGAAAAACGTCAAGGGGGATGAATGCTTTTGCAAAGCACTGTATTATCTCTAACCAGACATGACGTCCACAGGAGAGCAGCACTAGTAAATATGTTGTTGAGTGACGCAACACACAGCACGGCGCGTTGGAGCCGTCATGGCACATCTGCAGTACAATGCTAATTTGTGTCTCCAGATGGACAACCAGTTAATAACAAATCAATGGAACAAATCAATGGCACAATTAAAACTGGAGTAATTGGATTAAGGGACAAATAGAGAGATCAACCATCTGCTTTGTTGTCATGGTCACTTGGCAGGCACAACAAGCTTCCCCCTAAAGTCAGGAGTCCCTGCCCATCTCCCAAAAACATTTGAAACCCTACCTCTTTGAAGAGTTTCTGAAATAACTCTAACAGGGCACTTCTCTTTTCCTAAAATACTTTGTTCAGAGAAAATGTATTTGACAAGATTGTGATTTGTTGTTGTCTCACCTAGTTTGAGTCAATGAGTATCAAACTCTTTGTTATGACAAGCCTAAATCATTTCAAGAGTAAGCATTTGCTTAATTAACAAGTCACATAATACGTTGCATGGACTCCACACATACAATTAGCTATAAGGTCCCTCAGTCAAGCTATTCATTCAAACACAGATTCAATCATAAAGACCAGAGAGGTATTTCAACACCTCACAGAGAAGGGCAGCTATTGGTAGATGGGGAGAAATCATAAAGACCAGAGAGGTATTTCAACACCTCACAGAGAAGGGCAGCTATTGGTAGATGGGGAAAATCATAAAGACCAGAGAGGTATTTCAACACTTCACAGAGAAGGGCAGCTATTGGTAGATGGGGAAAAATCATAAAGACCAGAGAGGTATTTCAACACTTCACAGAGAAGGGCAGCTATTGGTAGATGGGGAAAAATCATAAAGACCAGAGAGGTATTTCAACACTTCACAGAGAAGGGCAGCTATTGGTAGATGGGGAAAAATCATAAAGCAGACACTGAATATCCCTTTGCTCATCGTGAAGTTATTAATTACACCTTTGATGGTGTATCAATACACCCAGTCATTACAAAGATACAGGCATCCTTCCAAACTCAGTTTCCAGAGAAGGAAACCGCTCAGGGATTTCACCATCAGGCCAATGGTGACTAAAAAACAGCTTCAGAGTTTAATGGCTGTGATGGGAGAAAGCTGAGGATGGATCAACCACATTGTAGTTACTCCATAATATTAACCTAATTGTCAGGGGAAAAGAAGGAAGCCTGTACAGAATAAAAACATATTCCAAAACATGCATCCTGTTTGCAAAAAGAAATGGAATAGAGCTAAACACAGAACAAATCCTAGAGGAAACCCTGATTCACTCTGCTTTCCACCAGACACTGGGAGACAAATTCACCTTTCAGCAGGACAATAACCTAAAACACAAAGCCAAATATACACTGGAGTTGTGTACCAAGACAACATTGAATGTTCGTCAGTGGCCTAGGTCTGACTTAAAATCAGCTTAAAAATCTATGGCAAGACATGACAATGGCTGACTAGCCATGATCAACAGCCAACATGACAGAGCTTGAAGAATTTTTAAAAGAATAATGTGCAAATATTATATAATCCCAGTGTGCAAAGGTGATTCCACTATATCCCTCAGGGGGGTGAACACGTAATTACAGAGCATTATGTGTAGATCAGAAAATGACAATGAAATATATTTTAGTCTCACTTTGTAACACAACAAAATGTGTGAAAAATCAAGAGGTGTGAATGCATTCTGAAGGCACTGTATCTTAACATGAATGCACTAACTGTAAGTAGCTCTGGATAAGAGAGTCTGATGACTAAAATGTTAACACGGATGTAATGTCCAATCATCAGTTTTGGAGGGTTGATTGGTACCTCATTTTGGTTTGGTAAACACATTGATTAAGACTTTTATGGGTTTCTTTTTCTTTACCCAGCAAATAGCTTCATTATGCAAATGTATTTCCTGTGAATAAATATCTCTTTTGACAGAATTCTCTTGCTTATTTGGTGAAGCATTCAGAAATTCATATCCATGTACTAGGCAAACCTCATAGCTGGTAATACTGTATATTCCACATCCTTGAGGTGAACCAAATCAACATTTAAAAACACATAAGGGATAGTAAGAGAAGGAAACATCTCAGTCCGTTAGCAAGCCAATGTCTTTGATTCGACATACAGAATAATGAGACTTCTTCCTGTATCTCCAACTCTTCAGAAAGTCCATGTAGTCATCTGTAATCACATGTTGAGATCTATCTCACCAAAGAGAGCCCTGAGGGGATTTAGGATTGAACAGAACCATCTACAGGACATATCCTCCAATTGACCCTGAAACATTACACCACTTTTAACATTGAAGATGGTTCTTATATTGCAAGTTGTAATAAGACTGGCACTGCAATGTTAATTACTTGTCAGAACAGAGTGAGAGGCCACTCACCTCCAGCCACTGTCCGTGGGACTGCATTTTGATGAGGACGCAGGGGTCTGGCTTGGACAGGGCGTCCCGGTCTGAGATGCCCTTGCAGGTCACCCGCAACTCCACTTTGGCCAGGCACGGGCTGTTGAACAGACCAAGGGTGTTGGCCGCAGACTCATAGATGTTGCTCATGGTGTGTGTGTGTGGCGAGTGTTCTGCAAGGGAGACAAACACACATATCACAGTGATTACAGGGAGTCGTCACTCATCATTCAGCACACGCACGCGCACACACACATACTTCATCTACTTTATTTACAAATACACACAAACATCCCCAAACACTGTACATTCAGGAAACTTGATTATCACGAGGGCTCTTTGTTCCTTTAGAAGCCCCTCCGCCCCCACAGCTGTCAAACTGCTGCTAATTATCCCATGCTGATTTGATGAGCACACCAGACAGGATATGATAGCATTTTCCTGTCCAGCAATCACCTAATTAATCTCAACCCTCCAATTAGCCCGTCAAGGTAAATGAGATCTGTGAGATGTGAAGTGATGATCCCAATCAAGCTCTTGCTGCTAGTGATTCTCTGATCCACCTCTACGCAGACGACACCATTCTGTATATATCTGGCCCTTCTTTGGACACTGTGTTAACTAACCTCCAAACGAGCTTCAATGCCATAAAACACTCCTTCCGTGGCCTCCAACTGCTCTTAAATGCAAGTAAAACTAAATGCATACTTTTCAACCGATCGCTACCCGCACCTGCACACCTGTCCAGCATTACTACTCTGGACGGTTCTGACATAGAATATTCAATAACTACAAATACCTAGTTGTCTGGTTAGACTGTAAACTCTCCTTCCTGACTCACATTAAGCATCTCCAATTCAAAATTAAATCTAGAATCGGCTTCCTATTTCACAACAAAGCATCCTTCACTCATGCTGCCAAACATAACTTCGTAAAACTGACTATCCTACCGATCCTTGACTTCGGCGATGTCATTTACAAAATAGCCTCCAACACTCTACTCAGCAAATTGGATGCAGTCTATCACAGTGCAATCCATTTTGTCACCAAAGCCCCATATACTAACCACCACTGTGACTTGTATGCTCTTGTTGGCTGGCTCTTGCTTTATATTTGTTGCCAAACCCACTGGCTCCAGGTCATCTATAAGTCATTGCTAGGTAAAGCCCCACCTTATCTACGCTCACTGGTCACCATAACAACACCCACCTGTAGCACACGCTCCAGCAGGTATATTTCACTGGTCTCCATAACATTACTCACCTGTAGCACACGCTCCAGCAGGTATATTTCACTGGTCTCCATAACAGCACCCACCTGTAGCACACGCTCCAGCAGGTATATCTTACTGGTCACCATAACAACACCCACCCGTAGCACACGCTCCAGCAGGTATATTTCACTGGTCACCATAACAGCACCCACCCGTAGCACACGCTCCAGCAGGTATATCTCACTGGTCTCCATAACAGCACCCACCCGTAGCACACGCTCCAGTAGGTATATCTCACTGGTCACCATAACAGCACCCACCCGTAGCACACACTCCAGCAGGTATATCTCTCTGGTCACCATAACAGCACCCACCCGTAGCACACGCTCCAGCAGGTATATCTCTCTGGTCACCATAACAGCACCCACCCGTAGCACACGCTCCAGCAGGTATATTTCACTGGTCACCATAACAGCACCCACCCGTAGCACACGCTCCAGTAGGTATATCTCACTGGTCACCATAACAGCACCCACCCGTAGCACACACTCCAGCAGGTATATCTCTCTGGTCACCATAACAGCACCCACCCATAGCACACGCTCCAGCAGGTATATCTCTCTGGTCACCATAACAGCACCCACCCGTAGCACACGCTCCAGCAGGTATATTTCACTGGTCACCATAACAGCACCCACCCGTAGCACACGCTCCAGCAGGTATATCTCACTGGTCTCCATAACAGCACCCACCCGTAGCACACGCTCCAGTAGGTATATCTCACTGGTCACCATAACAGCACCCACCCGTGGCACACACTCCAGCAGGTATATCTCTCTGGTCACCATAACAGCACCCACCCGTAGCACACACTCCAGCAGGTATATCTCTCTGGTCACCATAACAGCACCCACCCGTAGCACACGCTCCAGCAGGTATGTTTCACTGCTCATCCCCAAAGCCAATTCCCCCTTTAGCAGTCTTTCCTTCCAGTTCTCTGCTGCCAATGACTGGAACTAATTTCAAAAATCACTGAAGCTGTAGACTCATATCTCCCTCTCTAACTTTAAGCACCAGCTGTCAGAGCAGCTCACAGATCACTGCACCTGTTTATAGCCCATCTGTAAATAGCCCATCCAACGACCTCATCCCCATACTGTTTTTTTTGTTAGTTTTTTTGCTCCTTTGCACCCCAGTATCTCTGTTTGGACATTCATCTTCTGCACATCTATCACTCCAGTGTTTAATTGGCATTGAATTGTGTCAGCTATTTTTTCTCTTCTATTATTTTGAACGTAACAACATGAATTGTGGGGTATTTAGAGTACTGTATAGGTAGAGAACATTGAACAGAACAAGGCTATGTCAATAACATACATCTAACAAATATGCAGATAGAACCTGAAAGTCCCAAGCTCTTGGCTTGATAATAACTAATAAAAAGAAAGTGATACTATGGATCAGAAGACAACAGCAGCTTGTTAATTCAGACAAGGTTACCACCACTGTAGCCCTGGGGAAGCAGACAGGGTGACCACCACTGTAGCCCTGGGGAAGCAGACAGGGTGACCACCACTGTAGCCCTGGGGAAGCAGACAGGGTTACCACCAAGGTAACCCTGGGGAAACAGACAGGGTTACCACCACTGTAGCCCTGGGGAAGCAGACAGGGTGACCACCACTGTAGCCCTGGGGAAGCAGACAGGGTGACCACCACTGTAGCCCTGGGGAAGCAGACAGGGTGACCACCACTGTAGCCCTGGGGAAGCAGACAGGGTTACCACCAAGGTAACCCTGGGGAAACAGACAGGGTTACCACCACTGTAGCCCTGGGGAAACAGACAGGGTTACCACTAATGTATAGCCCTGGGTAAGCAGACAGGGATACCACCACTGTAGCCCTGGGGAAGCAGACAGGGTTACCACCACTGTAGCCCTGGGGAAGCAGACAGAGTTACCACCACTGTAGCCCTGGGGAAGCAGACAGGGTTACCACCACTGTAGCCCTGGGGAAGCAGACAGAGTTACCACCACTGTGTAGCCCTGGGGAAGCAGACAGGGTTACCACCACTGTAGCCCTGGGGAAGCAGACAGGGTTACCACCACTGTAGCCCTGGGGAAGCAGACAGAGTTACCACCACTGTGTAGCCCTGGGGAAGCAGACAGGGTTACCACCACTGTAGCCATGGGGAAGAAGACAGGGTTACCACCACTGTAGCCCTGGGGAAGCAGACAGAGTTACCACCACTGTAGCCCTGGGGAAGCAGACAGGGTTACCACCACTGTAGCCCTGGGGAAGCAGACAGGGTTACCACCACTGTAGCCCTGGGGAAGCAGACAGGGTTACCACCACTGTAGCCCTGGGGAAGCAGACAGGTTTCCACTACTGTATAGCCCTGGGGAAACAGACAGGGTTACCACCACTGTATAGCCCTGGGAAACAGACAGGGTTACCACCACTGAAGCCCTGGGGAAACAGACAGGGTTACCACCACTGTAGCCCCTGGGGAAACAGACAGGGTTACCACCACTGTAGCCCTGGGGAAACAGACAGGGTTACCACTACTGTATAGCCCTGGGTAAGCAGACAGGGTTACCACCACTGTAGCCCTGGGGAAGCAGACAGGGTTACCACCACTGTAGCCCCGGGGAAACAGACAGGGTTACCACCACTGTAGCCCTGGGGAAACAGACAGGGTTACCACTACTGTAGCCCTGGGGAAGCAGACAGGGTTACCACCACTGTAGCCCTGGGGAAGCAGACAGGGTTACCACTACTGTAGCCCTGGGGAAGCAGACAGGGTTACCACCACTGTAGCCCAGGGGAAACAGACAGGGTTACCACTACTGTATAGCCCTGGGGAAACAGACAGGGTTACCACTACTGTATAGCCCTGGGGAAGCAGACAGGGTTACCACCACTGTAGCCCTGGGGAAGCAGACAGGGTTACCATCACTGTAGCCATGGGGAAGCAGACAGGGTTACCACCACTGTAGCCCTGGGGAAGCAGACAGGGATACCACCAATGTATAGCCCTGAGTAAGCAGACAGGGTTACCACCACTGTATAGCCCTGAGTAAGCAGACAGGGTTACCACCACTGTATAGCCCTGGGGAAGCAGACAGGGTTACCACCACTGTAGCCCTGGGGAAGCAGACAGGGTTACCACCACTGTAGCCCTGGGGAAGCAGACAGGGTTACCACCACTGTAGCCCTGGGGAAACAGACGTGGACAGAAGATTCCACTTCCCTTTTCATTGAAACTGATAGAGTGGTGTTCTAATCAAAGTGTCCTTCTCTGAGTAATTGGATTTAGCCTGACAAGCTAATAGCTAGCGACATCGCGGAACAACAGTCCCGCCGACCGATCCCTGAGCAATTAAACTCTCCATGAGAGAGAGACAGACAGACAGACAGACAGACAGACAGACAGACAGACAGACAGACAGACAGACAGACAGACAGACAGACAGACAGACAGACAGACAGACAGACAGACAGACAGACAGACAGACAGACAGACAGACAGACAGACAGACAGACAGACAGACAGACAGACAGACAGACAGACAGACAGACAGACAGACAGACAGACAGACAGACAGACAGACAGACAGACAGACAGACAGACAGACAGACAGACAGACAGAGAGAAAATTGATCTGACACCACAGCCTCTAGGCAATCTGCTCTTCTTGTCTGAGGGATTTTTACAAACCATAGGTACACCGTTAGTGAATATCAGAATATCTGAAAACTGATTATCTATTCATCAGCTACAGTCCCTCAATTATCCAATAGAAACTCTCCTTTGCAACTGTTGGACTACTGAAGTCCACCTAGATCAGCTAGATGCAGGCAAGAGTGTGCAAGGTCCTATTGAATGTGTCATTGTCAGACACCTTGATTACTCCAATTTTTATCTCGACCTGTGCACCTACGTTGTAAACTTTCATTCATAGGCTGGGTTGTAGCAACCTCATGATGGGTACAGGGAAATTAGAGTATCACGTAGTAGCCTAAACCTATTGATGTTACATTGTGCTGGGTGAATGGAATTTGAATGACAGTCATCCAATATGCTGTAATAGAAATGCCATGCTCGTAAAAAAAGAATCGTCCTCCCTCATCTTCAACGTCACCGACCGCCACTGAAGCTCATCCATCAAAACCTCTGTCCTCCATCATCCATCATCCAGCCACCAGAAGGTCCATAACCAGCTGACAGGGTCGTACATTACAACTAAACGAACAGCCATGTTTACATACTGTAACTCCATGAAAAACTCTTTCCCAGACATACACATTGCCAGCATGTCAATATGAACCATCCCTTCACACACATACACAGGACAAGTGCACAGCTAGTGAACGACAGTGAGTAAATAAGCAACAACAACAACAACAACAAATATTTTCCCAGTGGCACTGACTTGATAAATACTTTCTTGAGAGAAAATATACTTGATACGATTGTGATGTGTTGTTGTCTCACCTAGCGATGTTAAAATGAATGCACTCACTCTGGATAAGAGTGTCTGCTAAATGACCCCAAAATAAATAATGAACAGACCGGCACCGGCCCCGACGCCCTGACTCCCCTGCACTTCTGGTCGATTTTTCAAGAACTGTTGTTTTTTTTTTTCTGGCTGAGGCCCATGCTATTTCTGTTCTGCTCAAGTAGGCTACTTGCTGGAGCCAACTCTATTCTAGGACACGCCTGTAGCAATGTGCTTCTATGTTTGTAAACGCAGGTGTGTGTATTTGTCTATACAGTACGTAGGATTATGGATGTATATGTGTGCATACTGTTGAAGTGTGTGTGTGTGTGTGTGTGTGTGTGTGTGTGTGTGTGTGTGTGTGTGTGTGTGTGTGTGTGTGTGTGTGTGTGTGTGTGTGTGTGTGTGTGTGTGTGTGTGTGTGTGTGTGTGTGTGTGTGTGTGTGTGTGTGTGTGTGTGTGTGTGTGTGTGTGTGTGTGTGTGTGTGTGTGTGTGTGTGTGTGTGTGTGAACATATATGTGTCCGTGCAGTAGACCCCTGACCTCAGACAGTGGCAACCTGTAAAGGCTTTGTTAACAGCTGTGACTGAATGTGCTACTGCTCTCTGTCACAGCAGGCCTCATAAAAGTGCTGATGCAGACACCATGGCAATGTATTACAGACAGAACACTGGCTATTGCCGGCACCCTGGTGTTCAATAGCAGAAGAAAGATCAAGAACAAAGAAGCACAACTCAATTGAACACATTGACCTTCATCGAGGGAAGCTAATCTACTCTGGAAGTCCAGTGGACATAAGGCAATAGCCATTCTGGATATGAATGTCTGCTAAATGAATGTCATGTCTAATGTTTCATTTCCAGAGCCGTACTGTGTAAATCCCATTCTGCCTGTCTCCTGCCATCGCACTCTCGGCCTGGCGATGAGCAGCACTCCCCTGGTCAGGTCTCACAGAGGCTTTAGGTTCATCTCCACAACATGAGCTGAAAATCCCAGTAGATTGGAGGGGTTTTGCTGGAATCCAGCAGGATATCCTTCCATTGCCTGCTTGACTCCCAGCAGTGTGATCTGAGCATGAGGAAGGACTTTATCTCCTCTATGTTCCTTCTTTCAGATGCCACAATATCAACTGAGCTACAGGCTACCCACGCTAAATCAGGTACAGATGTAGGATCTTCATTTGAGACAGTTATGTACAGCAGGAAAATAATCCTGCAGCAACAGGAAATGTGTGGATTATAGTTCATGGAAATGTTTTTTTCTATTTGGGCAAATCAAATCTGACATTTTAAACATATAATAAACTACAAGTTTTACATTTCCTGCATTGCAACAGAGTGATCCAATTAAGATCCTACACCTGTAACACTCCCCTGGCACTGGACAATGCAATATCATTGTCACATTATTGCCAGTCAGTTACAGTATCATTTCCCTCCTGTTCAGCTCCACTTCCTGAGCCAGGAGGCCAGTAATCCTGGAGGAAATCAGATGTTATTCACAGCAAACCCAACATAATCTGATTACAGTAGATCACTTCAAAACACGGTTGAAATACAAATGTCAATCATCTGAATGTTACACATTCTCCTTCCTCTCTCATTACCCATGATGCCTGAGGCTCAGGGCTGGGGATGACATAATTTATTCTCATGGTTGATGAGATGGACTGATGGTGTGAGAATGTTATGGGGGGAGTATGAGCTGCCACTCACACTAACCTCCATGCTCCATTGGAATCCACACTAAATGGATCTGCTTATTGCCTGTGGCAACACCATGGGGGGGTAGAGGCATTGCCTGTGTCAACACCATGGGGGGGGGGTAGAGGCATTGCCTGTGTCAACACCATGAGGGGGTAGAGGCATTGCCTGTGTCAACACCATGGGGGGGTAGAGGCATTGCCTGTGTCAACACCATGGGGGGGGTAGAGGCATTGCCTGTGTCAACACCATGAGGGGGTAGAGGCATTGCCTGTGTCAACACCATGGGGCGGTAGAGGCATTGCCTGTGTCAACACCATGGGAGGGTAGAGGCATTGCCTGTTTCAACACCATGGGGGGGTAGAGGCATTGCCTGTGTCAACACCATGGGGGGGGTAGAGGCATTGCCTATGTCAACGCCATGGGGTGGTAGAGGCATTGCCCTTGTCAACACCATGGGGCGGTAGAGGCATTGCCTGTGTCAACACCATGGGAGGGTAGAGGCATTGCCTGTGTCACCACCATGGGGGGTAGAGGCATTGCCTGTGTCAACACCATGGGAGGGTAGAGGCATTGCCTGTGTCAACACCATGGGGGTAGAGGCATTGCCTGTGTCAACACCATGGGAGGGTAGAGGCATTGCCTGTGTCAACACCATGGGGGGGTAGAGGCATTGCCTGTGTCAACACCATGGGAGGGTAGAGGCATTGCCTGTGTCAACACCATGGAGGGGTAGAGGCATTGCCTGTCACCACCATGGGGGGGTAGAGGCATTGCCTGTGTCAACACCATGGGGGGTAGAGGCATTGCCTGTGTCAACACCATGGGGGGGTAGAGGCATTGCCTGTGTCAACACCATGGGGGGGGGGTAGAGGCATTGCCTGTGTCAACACCATGGAGGGGTAGAGGATATTGCCTGTGTCACCACCATGGGGGGTAGAGGCATTGCCTGTGTCAACACCATGGGGGTAGAGGCATTGCCTGTGTCAACACCATGGGGGGGGGGGTAGAGGCATTGGGGTCAACACCAGAGGCATTGCCTGTGTCAACACCATGGGAGGGTAGAGGCATTGCCTGTGTCAACACCATGGGAGGGTAGAGGCATTGCCTGTGTCAACACCATGGAGGGGTAGAGGCATTGCCTGTGTCACCACCATGGGGAGGGGTAGAGGCATTGCCTGTGTCAACACCATGGGGGTAGAGGCATTGCCTGTGTCAATACCATGGGGGTAGAGGCATTGCCTGTGTCAACACCATGGGGGTAGAGGCATTGCCTGTGTCAACACCATGGGGGGTAGAGGCATTGCCTGTGTCAACACCATGGGGGGGTAGAGGCATTGCCTGTGTCAACACCATGGGGGGGTAGAGGCATTGCCTGACTGATGTTAGGGTTAAGGATTGGGCAATATTTATACTGTAAGAAATTTACCCATTTGTTATAATTAGCATATTCTTTGCAGATAATAAGGACGCTACTATGAACTTAAACTATTCATTGCATAATGAGCTCTGACTCGAATGTGGTCTGTATATTTCACAGTTGCCATGGAAGCAAGGGGAAGGGATCCCCTTTTTTTCCAACCTTCATTCTAAAACTCTCTCAGCGTCAGACACACCTTGCTACCAAACCCTCTGCTGTTGTACTGTATTGTCAAAGGCGTGGAGTTGAATTCCATTTCCCCCCCTGACCACCACTTCTACGTGTCATGCCAGGAGAATAGACAAATATACAACTGCATCCTGAGTTCCTTGGAAATCCCTGCAGCTCACTGCATATTTTTGAACCCAGTTAAGCAACATTTCAATGCTAGTAATTACACTTTCACTGAATGATGAATGAACCCGTCCATGTGATTCAAACCTGGTTCCATTAACAAAGGCCTGTCTCTGCGTATTTAATAATTGGGGAGGGTAATGGGTTCAGAAGCAACTTTAGAAGTAAAGCTTGGATCAGTTTCAGATGAAAGGGGAGAGGAATGTCCCTGCCTGGTGTTGGTGTGTTGTGTGTTGTCATTCAACGAGGTGTCAGAATGAGGTGAGTACCAATGGAGGCTGCCCGAGGGGAGGATGGCTCATAAAAATGGCTGGAATGGAGTGAATGGAATGGTATCAAACATATGAAAACTATCCTCCCCTCAGCAGCTTCCACTGAGTGGGTAGATACTCAGCTTCCACTGAGTGGGTAGATACTCAGCTTCCACTGAGTGGGTAGATACTCAGCTTCCACTGAGTGGGTAGATACTCAGCTTCCACTGAGTGGGTAGATACTCAGCTTCCACTGAGTGGGTAGATACTCAGCTTCCACTGAGTGGGTAGATACTCAGCTTCCACTGAGTGGGTAGATACTCAGCTTCCACTGAGTGGGTAGATACTCAGCTTCCACTGAGTGGGTAGATACTCAGCTTCCACTGAGTGGGTAGATACTCAGCTTCCACTCCACTGAGTGGGTAGATACTCAGCTTCCACTGAGTGGGTAGATACTCAGCTTCCACTGAGTGGGTAGATACTCAGCTTCCACTGAGTGGGTAGATACTCAGCTTCCACTGAGTGGGTAGATACTCAGCTTCCACTGAGTGGGTAGATACTCAGCTTCCACTGAGTGGGTAGATACTCAGCTTCCACTGAGTGGGTAGATACTCAGCTTCCACTGAGTGGGTAGATACTCAGCTTCCACTGAGTGGGTAGATACTCAGCTTCCACTGAGTGGGTAGATACTCAGCTTCCACTGAGTGGGTAGATACTCAGCTCCACAGCTGAGTGGGTAGATTCCACTGAGTGGGTAGATACTCAGCTTCCACTGAGTGGGTAGATACTCAGCTTCCACTGAGTGGGTAGATACTCAGCTTCCACTGAGTGGGTAGATACTCAGCTTCCACTGAGTGGGTAGATACTCAGCTTCCACTGAGTGGGTAGATACTCAGCTTCCACTGAGTGGGTAGATACTCAGCTTCCACTGAGTGGGTAGATACTCAGCTTCCACTGAGTGGGTAGATACTCAGCTTCCACTGTAGATACTCAGTGGGTAGATACTCAGCTTCCACTGAGTGGGTAGATAGCTCCACTGAGTGGGTAGCTTCCACTGAGTGGGTAGATACTCAGCTTCCACTGAGTGGGTAGATACTCAGCTTCCACTGAGTGGGTAGATACTCAGCTTCCACTGAGTGGGTAGATACTCAGCTTCCACTGAGTGGGTAGATACTCAGCTTCCACTGAGTGGGTAGATACTACGTTCAACATGTCACTCCCACTGGTACAATGTTACAGCTACACTACAACACCTGCTCACTCTGACAGTGTCAAACTATAGGAATGTTTTTGCTTCAGCCCAGCACTAACACACCGTATTCAACTACTTAAACCTTTGAATCAGTAGTGTCGGTGCTGGACTGAAACCAAAGCTTGCACAATCCGCAGCGCTCCAGGGCTATAGGGTTTGAAAAAGCATAAGTCGCTCAGCTCAATTACAGGTGAAAGGATACTTTCTGAATTTCACCCGAGCCACTGAAAACCAGATGCAGGGACATGAGGGGGGGTCATCTCAGACTTTCTGTCTGTAGTCATGGAATTCTCAGCAAGGCGAAGGACACATTTGTGTCACCGTCAGTCTGAAGTGATGCCTCAAGACGTCCTGGTTTCAGTAAGCTGATATCTCTCAATGATAAAAATGCCTCTTCGCTATTCATGGAAACAGAAGGCAGTGAGAAAACACCTCTTACAGGAAACCTGAAAACAATGAATCATACAGCAGTCAGTGTGCATGGACTACTCATTACTCATACGAGCTCTCAGAGGCAGACCAGAAACTGACAATGCATTTCAAAAGCAAAAGGGAAGCGTGTGTTATTAGTTGGATATCCATTCATTTACCTTTCCAATGAACGTCCTTATTTATTTAACAGTGGTCAGTTCATCAGGTTGACCAACACATGTCAGTGCTAACAAACCCCAGCTCTTCATTCTTTTTAAAATGGCAGAGAATGAATGACTTGTCTTAATTCATTTACACACACACAGAAGCCAGGGTAGGACGGAATGGAAAGGCATCACAGGAGGCTGCTGAGGGGAGGACGGCTCATAATAATGGTCAGAACGGAGCAAATGGAAAGGCATCAAACACCTGGAAACCATGGAAACCATGTGTTTGATGTAGCATTTGATACCATTCCACTCGTTACGCTCCAGCCATTACCACAAGCCCGTCTTCCCCAATTAAGGTGCCGTCAACCTCCTGTGAATGCCATCAACAGGAGCAGTATGAGTTAGACTCAGCTGGCAATAACACATCAGATATGTTTTTCAGCCACTCACAGGAGAGAGATTCAGGTGTATTTGCATATTCATAGAAACATCACGATCAGTTCCTTGTTGGCTTCTTTTTAGGGGGAACTCCCTCTAACCGCTCTCTCTCTGAGCAACTGTTTGTGTGTAGGCATGCAGCTGCACTTGATCAGACAAGATCATTTGGTTAGGTATAATTCTCTTGATCAATTTACTATATTTTTTGCTAATGCCTGCATGTGTGTAAGCTACAGGTCTTTATTTAGAAAGTAGTATTATTGTTATTATTTTACATGCCTTCAGAAGGAAGCCATTTTTATTGTCAATCACAATTATTGGTCAGTGCTTGAAATGGACTGAAATAGGTGCCTGTACTCATGTTTATATTTAGGAGCAGGAGACCTAAAATACTTATAGTATTCTATACGAGGAACAGGAGATCAAGCAGTAGAAATGTTGAGGTGCCAGTACTCAGCTCCGGTGAGCTCCTGCCCAAGTCAAGCACGGTTCTTGGTTCAAATTCAGGGTGTTGATTGCACGCCCTCCATAGGTCAGGAAAAATAGTTCTATTGAAAGACTGGGAGAGATGTTAGACTGAAGTAGGGCAGTGCAACAGGGTGGCAGGTAGCCTAGTGGTTAAAGGTGTTGGGCCAGTAACTGAAAGGTTGGTAGCTGGAATCACAAAGCTAGCATCTGCTAGATGACTAACCTGTAACAGCATACACAGCTAGCACATTTAGTTCCTTGGAAGTTGTAGGAATGTACATTATTGATTCTGGGAACGAAGTCATAAGTTCCTGACCGTTAAAAACTGAAAGTTATTTAAACATTCTGAGAACGGAAGTAAACATTTCTCCTGTTCTGGGAATGTACATTTTTAGGTTGTAGGGAGGTTCTGAGAACATTTTTCTATGGTTCCCGGAAAGTTTTCCTGGGAGGTTTTATTAATGTTCTGAGAACGGAACTGACAGGTTATTTGACGGTAATTAAATAGCATTCTGAGAACATGTTCCAATAAGACTGCTAGCTTAGTTGAACTGTTTTGAACTCCAAGCACAAGTAAGACACATGGAAATGTATTTGCTTAGGCATTAATCCTGAAACACATGGAAATGTATTTGCTTAGGCATTAAATCATAGGGAAACACATGGACATGTATTTGCTTAGGCATTAATCATGAAAACACATGGACATGTATTTGCTTAGGCATTAATCATGAAACACATGGAAACACATGGAAATGTATTTGCTTAGGCATTAATCATGGAAATGTATAGGCATTAATCCTGAAACACATTTGGCATTAACATGTATTTGCTTAGGCATTAATCATGAAACACATGGAAATGTATTTGCTTAGGCATTAATCATGAAACACATGGACATGTATTTGCTTAGGCATTAATCATGAAACACATGGACATGTATTTGCTTAGGCATTAATCATGAAACACATGGACATGTATTTGCTTAGGCATTAATCCTGAAACACATGGACATGTATTTGCTTAGGCATTAATCATGAAACACATGGACATGTATTTGCTTAGGCATTAATCATGAAAACACATGGAAATGTATTTGCTTAGTCATTAATCATGAAACACATGTATTGTTATTGTGGCATGGCATCGGGCTCCTGAGTGGTACAGCGGTCTAAGGCACTGCATCTCAGTGCTAGAGGTGTCACTACAGACATCCTGGTTTGAATCCAGGCTGTATCATGACCATGATTGGGAGTCCCATAGGGTGGTGCACAATTGGCCCAGTGTCGCCCGGGTTTGGCAGGTGTAGGCTGTCATTGTAAATAAGAATTTGTTCTTAACTGACTTGCCTAGTTAAATAAAGGCAACTTTTTTATTATTGTGAGATACAAACCTATGATTTCCTGCTCCCTATCCATGAAATGAGTCGACCACGCCATCAGGATGGCGCTGGCATGACATGTTTTTTTACTCATACAAAGCTGTTCATTTTAGTCTATTCAAACAGACCCTATGTCAAAGGAAACAAGCACTCATTAACATCAGATGTGGCCAATTAGTGGGTGAAGCCAACACACCTGAACACACTTAACCAGATAGAGGATAGAGAGTTTTGTTGATGCTGAGAACGGAACGTATACGTTTTAAAATAATATTCTTAGAACCTTCTTTGAACTATACTTATGTTTTCTTGTGGTTTTTATGGACAGTTTTCTTAATTCTCTGAGAACATGACTTTAAATAGAACCACGAGGAAACGTGCAGAAAACGTTATGCTGAAGTGCTGAAATTCCCCCAGAAGAACGTTGTTTCATAACGTTCTCTGAACATTCTGAGAACATGACTTTGAATAGAGGAAACCTGTAGGAAACGTTACGGGAAGGTTGTATGCAAAACAACCGTAGTACAACCCCACTCTCGCCAAGCACTAAGAAACATATGGTTCTGGGAAAATGATGTGCAAACTGGGTACTCTAGTGACCTGCAGCACAAACTACATCAGATAACCATCCCTGTTCATATTAGGTGACGAAACCATAACGACCCTGCCCTGTTAATCCATTCAGGGTGAATGAAGGATGCTCATAACTGCATACAGATTCAATAAAAACCACCAGGTTCCACAGCCCAATTCAGTTGCGTAATAACACAGATTGGCAAGAGCAGGTATGGTGACAGGTAGATATGACCTCATTGTTGCTGGACATATTTGAAGTACTGTTACCAACACATTTTCCTGCAACACTTGCAAAATATATGATTGATGTAGCCTTTCCTACAACCTGTCCATTATTCAGCCTTGAAAAGAAAGCCTTGAGAATCTACAGGCAGGTGTCACACATAATAAACTAGGCCTATGTAAAACTGGGGGAATTCCAGCATCAGAAACATTTTGATCAACAAAGTCAATTATAACAGATATTATTTAAAAAATGTTCAATATCAACAATTTTCAATGCATGTTTATGAAAATACTTTGTCATTGATTCTAAACTCACCTTATAAAAACATGAACAAAAATAATCCCAAACCAGTGATGCTGACAAAAAAAAACTTTTCAAATTCAAATGCTCCGATTTGAGCAAACTCGGCTAAGAAAGATGACTTCACCACACAGAGAACCAAACCCCATTCTCAATCCATTGTTTATATCAGCAGCGATAGAGGAACCTGCCCTCTTGACGTTCAATCTAGTTGTGTCTCCCCCTTTCCTCTTTATGAAAGACGGTTGGAGAACAGTCCCAAAGATGATTTCACTGGCTCCCGCATCACTTCAGATGCACCCTCTTCCTCAATGAGATGTTGCTGCGCGCCGCGCTATCACTAACTTGACAATACTGCCCTCTGGTGGCTGTCGTTTTAAATTAGTTAATTAGTTAATTAGTTAACACCTGTCACACTTGAAATATCTTGTGCTTCGTACCCACCACATACTCTCAAAATGATAAATAGATGCTTTCACGTTAGTTCACCACTCTGTATTGATCTGTCAGAAAGCCATTCATCAGATCTTGTTCACTCTATGGTAATCAGCCTCTCACACATAGCCCTAGGTTTAGTGACTAATTATGTTAGTAATTGCTCTTGAGGACAAGACAGAGGATATGAGGGGTATAAGTATTGAGGCTTACGAAACACGTTTTTACTATAAGGAACAACATTATAAACAAAACATGCAACAATTCCAAAGATTTTACTGAGGTACAGTTCATATAAGGAAATCAGTCAATTGAAATACATTTCACATGACAGGGAATACAGACTTGCTTCTGTTGGTCACAGATACCTTAAAATAAAGGTAGGGGTGTGGATCAGAAAACCAGTCAGTATCTGGTGTGACCACCATTTGCCTCATGCATGGACACATCTCATTGGCATAGAGTTGATCAGGCTTTTGATTGTGGCCTGTGGAATGTTGTCACACTCCTCTTCAATGGCTGTGCAAACTTGCTGGATATTGGCGGGAACTGGAACACACTGTCGTACACAAATATTCTCAATCGGTGACATGTCTGGTGAGTATGCAGGCCATGGAAGAACTGGGACATTTTCAGCTTCCAGGAATTGTGTAAAGATCCTTGAAACATGAGGTGATGACGGAGGATGAATGGAACGACAATGGGCCTCAGGATCTCATCATGGTATCAAATTGCCATCGATAAAATGCAATTGTGCTCGTTGTCTGTAGCTTAAACCTGCCCATACCATAACCACATCGCCACCATGGGACACTCTGTTCACAATGTTGACAACCATCAAACTGCCCGCCCACACAACACCGTACACTTGGTCTGCGGTTGTGAGGCAGGTTGGACTACTGACAAATTCTCTAAAACTACTGACAGATTCTATAAAATTATGTTGGAGGTGGCTTATAATAGAGAAATTAACATTAAATTCTATGGCAACAGCTCTAGTGGGCATTCCTGTAGTCAAAAGGCCAATTGCACGCTCCCCAAAACATGGCATTGTGTTGTTTGACAAAACTGCACATTTTAGAGTGGCTTTTTATTGTCCCCAGCAAAAGGTGATCATGCTGTTTAATCAGCTTCTTGATATGCCACAACAGGTGGATGGATTATCTTGGCAAAGAAGAAATGCACACTAACAGGGATGTAAAGATATTTGTGCACACATTTTGAGAGAAATATACATTTTGTGCGTATGGACAATTTCTGGGATATTTTATTTCAGCTCATGAAACATGGGACCAACACTTTACATGTTGCGTTTAAATTTTTGTTTAGTGTACATTGCTATGACATCATTGGTAGGCTATTTCCTTTACAATATTGAATTATCAATAAAAATGAAAGGGTAAATGTGAGTATTATTTGATATTATATCAACGTTATTGGGGAGGGGAGGGGGGGTAGAAATGTGCCATAGCAGATAGACTGCTTTCTGATCAGTTACAGTTACAAAAGCTCATTAAACTTCAAATAATCAGAAGTTATAGGAGGACGGCTCATTGTAATGGCTGGAAAGAAATGAATGGAACGGAGTCAAACATGTGGTTTCCATGTGTTTGATCTGTTTGACTCCGTTCCATTAACTCCATTCCAGCCATTACAATGAGCCTGTCCTCCTATGGCTCCAGAGTGACTACAGGTAATTGATTCATTTTAAGATAGCTAGGTGAGATAACCACATACAGTATCACAGTCATAGAAAGTCTAACTTTTCCTCAATAAAGCAGCTATCAGCAAAGTCACCTGCTGCGACCCCTAATGGGTTGGGACACTGTCTGAGGTCACCTAGATAAGATTACTATCATGTACAATGACATTTTAGTAGATTGATTTTAGGAAAGTTCATATTTCAAAGTCATTTTCAGGGTCATGTTTTATTGTTTTGTTGATACGGTGGATTGACTTGGACAGAAGCTGTTGGTGGAGTATTTTGGACATCAAAGGTTAAAAAATAATAATCATAATAATAAGATCTGCCTACTCAGGTACAAAGCATAGAAGTAGAGGCTGTCAAATACCTTGTTTAACCTCAGGGCTCTGGCACACTGTTTAGAGCATCATTACAGGGTCCTACCTGACCCATTACTTCACAACTAAAGATAACTCTACCTATATGCTGAGTAGCTGAGTAGACAGATCTTAGTCTTGGGTTAATAACACTCTTGGGTCCATAGACTAATCTCTAGGCATCTTAGGTGAAATCTCTCTTCAGATAACAATTGATAACACCCCTCCTGTCTATTAAAGCAAGGCACATTCAAGGTTTGTCCTTTGCAGATAACACTCTTCAAAGAACACATGTTATCTTCCTGACCACAATGATGACTATAAATGACATCCATCAAGCCCAACAGGATTAGTTAGTGCAGACAAGCCAAGACATCAAGATGTGGTTGTATTTGTATTTGGGAATGGCAGTTTTTCTCAGTGTAGAGTGCAAACCATTGAACAAGGGGACACACAACAAGTTGCTAGTGATTTCCTTTGATGGTTTCCGATGGGACTATGATCAAGACGTAGACACCCCTCACATGGACAAGTTAGTGGTAGATGGAGTGAAGGCAAAGTACATCACCCCTCCGGCTATCACCATGACGTCCCCATCTCACTTTACTACCATAACTGGTAAGGCAGAAGAGTTACAAAATGCTATTGACTTGTTGCGTGCATTTGAGCAGCGTGTTTGAAGTTCTCAATCAGGTGCATATTAATCCAAAATAAGAAGTATTTCCTTGGGTAACATGTGACTACGGGCCCAAGTTACTGTTTCAAAACTGGTTTTGAAGTGAAATGTAGCCTACTATTGTAGATGGATTATTGACTGTTGATTTCTTTGGCCAAATATTTCAATTCTTTCATAAAAACTGTTTTGTTTGTGGCATGTGCCCAGAAAATGCCAGTCCTGACCATGATCTCACTCACGTTACTAAGTAGCCTCACTTGCCAGTGTTCTGGGTGGCAGGTAAGCCTAGTGGTTAAGAGCTGACTAGGTCAAACATCTGCCGATGTGCCCTTGAGCATAGCACTTAACCATAATTGCTCTTGTAAGTCGCTCTTATCTCTACTAAATTACTCAAATCTAAATGAAATGTTCTTTTGGATTTTTAGGACAATCTATTATGTCGTTCTGCCCCTGAACAAGGCAGTTAACCCACTGTTCCTAGGCCATCATTGAAAATAAGAATTTGTTCTTAACTGACTTGCCTAATTAAATAAAGGTACAATTAAAAGAAAATAAATCAAATGTACACTGTATATGTGCACATACTGTACATATCCTTCGGGTCCTAACTATTTAAATACAAATCTGGTCAAACTTGCTGCTTACTTTATCTCTGGGCAAATGACCTCACTTTAATCTGACCCTAGAGTTATTCCTGAGAAATGGAAATCACCTTATGTTTTCATTTGTTAATGCAGGAAAAACCTACAAATCTACAATTTCTAAATGTTCTCTTATATGACAGTGATAAAAAAATATATATATATAGTACAGCAATTAAAGTTGTAAATGCCATCTTCGATATCCTTGATAAGACATCACTGAGGTTTTGGATACTGTTTATCATAATGTCATGACGAAAAGACCATTCAAACTGGAAGGTTGCTGGTGTAACAGTATAGACTTTACGTCCGTCCCCTAGACCCGACCTGGGTGCGAACCAGGGACGCTCTGCACACGTCAACAGTCACCCTCGAAACATCGTTACCCATCGCTCCACAAAAGCCGCAGCCCTTGCAGAGCAAGAGGAACCACTACTTCAAGGTCTCAGAGCAAGTGGCGTCACCGATTGAAACGTCACTAGCGCGCACCACCGCTAACTAGCTAGCCATTTCACATCGGCTACACTGGCATTAAAAAATATTTACATATCATTCTACTTTCTTCTCATATCTCTCACAGGGAGATGGATAGAGGATCATGGAGTTGTTCACAATATGATGTTTAATTCCACAACTCATCAGAAAGTCGTCCATAAAGCTACCTTGAAGAGGTCTGAGTGGTGGGACAATGGAGCCTTACCGTTGTGGATTACAGCACAGAACCAAGTGAGGAACTGGTCATGATTTGATCCTGGACATAAAATATCACAAGTGTTATTTGTCTAATATGCAGATTTAGCTTACAGTCCTCCTACCCACAGCTACAGAAACCACTGTCAGACTATTTACATTGACCCCCCCCCCCATTTGTTTTGTACACTGCTGCTACTCACTGTTTATTATCTATGCATAGTCACATCACCCCTACCTACATGTACAAATGACCTCAACTAACCAGTACCCCTGCACACTGACTTGGTACCGGTACCCCCTGTATATAGCCTCGTTATTGATATGTTATTGTGTTACTTTTTATAATTTATTGAATTTTTTACATTAGTTTATTTGGTAAATATTTTCTTAAACTTTTCTTGAACTACACTGTTGGTTAAGGGCTTGTAAGTAAGCATTTCACTGTGAGGTCTACACTGTTGGTTAAGGGCTTGTAAGTAAGCATTTCACTGTGAGGTCTACACTGTTGGTTAAGGGCTTGTAAGTAAGCATTTCACTGTGAGGTCTACACTGTTGGTTAAGGGCTTGTAAGTAAGCATTTCACTGTGAGGTCTACACTGTTGGTTAAGGGCTTGTAAGTAAGCATTTCACTGTGAGGTCTACACTGTTGGTTATTTCAGGGCTGTTGGTTGTAAGTAAGCATTTCACTGTGAGGTCTACACTGTTGGTTAAGGGCTTGTAAGTAAGCATTTCACTGTGAGGTCTACACTGTTGGTTAAGGGCTTGTTAAGTAAGCATTTCACTGTGAGGTCTACACTGTTGGTTAAGGGCATTTTGTAAGGTCTAAGCATTTCACTGTGAGGTCTACACTGTTGGTTAAGGGCTTGTAAGGAAGCATTTCACTGTGAGGTCTACACTGTTGGTTAAGGGCTTGTAAGTAAGCATTTCACTGTGAGGTCTACACTGTTGGTTAAGGGCTTGTAAGTAAGCATTTCACTGTGAGGTCTACACTGTTGGTTAAGGGCTTGTAAGGAAGCATTTCACATTAAGGTGTTGCTTGTAAGTAAGCATTTCACTGTGAGGTCTACACTGTTGGTTAAGGGCTTGTAAGGAAGCATTTCTACATTGGTTAAGGGCTTGGTGTTGTATTTGGTTAAGGGCTTGTAAGTAAGCATGTGACAGATAACATTTAATTTGACTTGATTATTTTTAGGTGAATGAAGTTGCTCTAATGAAAGTTAAGACCCCTACTACACCCTGTAATTAGAAGCATACATACAAGCATACATACCTTTTCTTCTCTTTCAGGGCCTGAAAACAGGTTCCTTTTTCTTTCCAGGAGGAGCCGCCAACTACAGTGGTCAAAGTGTAAACCGGGCGGTGGTTGAGGAAACAGGTCAACAAGATGATAACGAAACAGAGTGGCAACAGAATATTGACACTGTGTTGAGCTGGTTCACCAAAGAAGATTTTGACTTTGTGACTCTGTACTATGGAGAGCCTGACAACGTGGGTCATGCCAAAGGACCAGACCATCCTGACAGGAAAACCATAATAAAGCAGATTGACCGCACCATCGGATACCTGAGGGAGGCCATCCAGCGAGATGGTTTGACAGATAACCTGAACATCATCATCACCTAAGGGTTCAAGGGAAAACTGACCATGGCATGACCACCGTCAAAAAAAGACCTCTTGTAGATGAAATAATCCTCTCTAAATACCTGAATTTCTTCAACTTGGTTTATTTTGAGCTCCTTGACTACGGCGGGTTTGGAATGATCACGCCGAAGAAAGGAAAGGAACAGCAGGTTTATGATGCTCTCATGAAGGCCCCAAACCTCACAGTCTACAAGAAGGAAGATATGCCAGAGAACTTTCATTTGTCCAAGAATGACAGAATGCAGCCTATTATTGTCATTGCTGATCTAGGTTTCAACTTAAACTCGGTAGGTACTGATATTAACTTTAAAGACACTTCACATACTATGTACAAAGTAAAATGGTCCTTCTGTAGCTCAGTTGGTAGAGCATGGCGCTTGTAACGCCAGGGTAATGGGTTCGATTCCCGGGACCACCCATACGTAGAATGTATGCACACATGACTGTAAGTCGCTTTGGATAAAAGCATCTGCTAAATGGCATATATTATTATTATTATTATTATTATTATTAAAAAATGGTAAAGTAACAATATCACAGATTTAAAAAATAAAAACAATTATGATATGCATGTCATTTCAACAGCGGTTCATCGTATACGTAAACAAAGGAGATCATGGATTCCACATGGACGAAATGGACATGAAGACCATCTTCCGTGCTTTTGGACCAGATTTCAAAAAGAGTTATCTGTCTGAGCCCTTTGACAGTGTCCACATCTACCCTCTAATGTGCAAGCTGCTGCAGATAGATCCAGCCCCTAACAATGGTTCCCTATCTGTCACTGAGGGCATGCTGGTGCAGAACGGTACGAGCTGGGAGCTTCTCCTAGAAAGCATTTTAGTATCAAAATGCATGAAAGGGTCTATTAATTCATTCTAATACAGGAAGATATCAACCTTAATGTGTGCTCCACTGATGATACTTCTTCTATAAGATAATTATCAAGACTGACATGACAAATGGTTATATCACATAACTAATGGCGCCATTCTTCTCTACTCAGGTGGGAGAAGAAATCAGATGTCCCTTGGTGTTTTGGCATCGATATTTGTCTACATTTTATTTGTCATGTAGTTATTTATGATGTTGGTTATTTTCCGTAATGTTCGTTAACTGAAAACATTTGCATAGTTGAATCAATCATTACCAAAACTCCAACAAATATTTTTAAGGAGGATCACATTCACTATAATGTTCATCAACAATATCCATCTGATTGTATTATACACTCAGTTTCCAGTTTATTAGGTACACCTATCTAGTACCGGGTACACCTATCTAGTACCGGGTACACCTATCTAGTACCGGGTCGGACCTATCTAGTAGCCAGGGTACATTTACCTACATTTAAGTCATTTAGCAGTACGCTCTAGTACCGGGTACACCTATCTATCCAGAGCGTACTTACAAATCTAGTGCATTCACCTTATGACATCCAGTGGGACAGTCACTTAACAATAGTGCATCTAAAACAGCCAGAATTCTTCAGGGCATGGAAACGTTGCTCAATTGGTATCAAGGAAAAACATTCCCGCACCATTACACCGACAGCCTTTATTATTGACACCAGGCAGGATGGGGCCATGGACTCATGCTGCAATAGCCCATCTGTGGCAAGGATTGGATGTGTTGTGCGCTCCGAGATGCCGTTCTGCACAGCACTGTTGCACTGCGCAGTTATTTGCCTGTTTGTAGCTTGCACAATTCTTGCCATTCTCCTTCGACCTCTCATCAACGATCTGTTTTCGCCCATAGGACTGCTGCTGAACGGATGTTTTTGGTACCATTCTCGGTAAATCCTAGACACGGTTGTGCATAATATAATAAGCCCAGGAGGCCGGACGTTTCTGAGACACTGGAAATGGCGCGGCTGGAATCGACGATCATACATACCATGCTCAAAGTCGCTTAAGTCACTCATTTTGTCCATTCTAAAGTTCCAGCCGTCGTTATACACTGAGTGTACAAAACATTAAGAACACCTTCCTAATATTGAGTTGCATGTCTATGTCATGGAAAGAGCAGGTATTCTTAATGTTTTGTACACTCAGTGTATAGCAAGACACAGCCACGTGACACACTGTCTGCTAACCATTTTTGGGAACGGGGTGGTGTGCCTAACAAACTGGCCACTGAGTGTATGTTTAATAATCAAACCAGTCAGCATTGTCTGACATAACTTCGTCTAGAACCTACATTTAATACTGACACCTGCCCACTGATGGTTCAGGGGGTCAAGTAGCCTGATTCCTTTGAGAAGCTGTTGCCTTTCATTCTAAATGTCAGATTTTATTTGGAGTCATATTTTTTGTTTAAATATTTGTTCCGACTGTATATTTATTTGTTGTTATTATGCTTTAATAAACGTGCACGGTGAATGAGTATTGCAGTTTTAAAATTAAAATGTTTAACAGGAAACAGGATTTGGATCTAAGGAGTTATTACCACCTGCAGCCAGCTGGAGATATCATTTTTAAAATAAATGTAAACAATATTTAACTAGACAAGTCAGTTAAGAACACATTATTTTAAGAACAAATTCTTATTTACAATGACGGCCTAGGTACAGTGGGTTAACTGCCTGTTCAGGGGCAGAATGACAGATACAGGATCTGAACAGCCCTTAGCCGTGTTCCTATTGGCCATTTACCCCAAACCCCGGAGGTGCCTTATTGCTATTATAAACTGGTTACCAATGTAATTAGAGCAGTAAAAATAAATGTTTTGTCATACCTGTGGCATAACTGTAGTTATACTGCACTCTGACTGTTCTTTCAATGACAGTCTGACCAGGCGAATCCAGGTGAAAGCTATGATCCCTTATTGATGTCACTTGTTAAATCCACTTCAAATCAGTGTAGATGAAGGGGAGGAGATGGGTTAAAGGGGGATTTTTAAACCTTGAGATGATTGAGACATGGATTGTGTGTGTTCCATTCAGAGGGTGAATGACAGGACAAGATATTGAGTGCCTTTGAACGGGTATGGTGGTAGCTGCGCTAGGCGCACCTGTTCTTCGTGTTTTGTACAATCAGTGTATATTTTTCACATTGATGCCGTTTATTTTTGTCATCGCCAAGGTTATTGTAGGGTTAAGTGGTGATTTGAAATTAAAACAACAAGGGTGATGAATAGGCTATGAGCTATTGCCTAATGTAAATGACAAGATTATGAAACCAGCCATGATGAGTGGCTACACTTGTTGCGGTCATGTGACGAAGCATTAACCGGTCAAATGGAGAGTGAGCGCGCCCTGCATTCTATGTGACGTTAAACTGCTGTACAATCACCTCAGTTTTGGATCCGTGCGTGTCTAGGTTACTCAGCCTAAATCACAACTCGTCTCTGATGTTTTAAACGATGGCTGAATGTTTTGGGAACGACATATATATATATATATATATTCTACAATTGGGTTAAGTCTTAGAATAAAGAAAACATGTTACATTTCATCTTGCAAGATGTCTCAAACAACACGGAGCAAAACACAACGACGCCTGAGGACTGGACTGTTGTAAGTCATTTACAAGTATTGTGTTAAGTATTGTGATTATTCATTTGTAGTTGTCCTGTATTTAAACTACTGAAAAGTGTACAGCAATATGTATTTCTTAGTTGTAGCTACATCCTTGCAACATGTGTCTGCAGCATGGCTTTTGGGGGGTGGGACCACCCTCTAGCACTGTAGAAAGTGGATGAGATTATTCTCCTCAGTTGACCAGAGTAGTGTTATAGGATAGTGACTGTTTTGGTTTCTAATCAACACCTTTCCCCTGTAAAGGTGTACTTTGCAGTCAGGTGGATCCAGATGACCAGAGTAGTGTTATAGGATAGTGACTGTTTTGGTTTCTAATCAACACCTTTCCCCTGTAAAGGTGTACTTTGCAGTCAGGTGGATCCAGATGACTATGGCAGTGCTGAGGTAAGCTGAACGCAGCATTTACAACCTCTTTGTAATTGTACAATCTGGTGATCACATGGGTCAAATGAGGAGCTCTTCCCAATGTGGTTTTTCTTGTTGTTGTTTGCAGCATTGTCGGTTCAGGTTCCATAATTGTTTATGCAACTTTCCAACACCTTATAAGGACACCTGAGGTTAGTTACAAACACTACAGATGATCCCCTCTACAGTTGGTTTGAATTGTTTCCACATTTAAGCCTATATTATCCCCTACCTTAGTTGGTAGAAAGGCGCTATATAAATCCAATCGGTTTTTGTTAATAATAACAATATTATTAACCTACCTACAATACCAGGACTGCTTTAGACTCCAAAACAATGGCCAATACCACTTCCTCTGCAGATCCAGCCATTGTTCTTACTGAGTGTGACAGACATGCTGCTGGCAGTCAGCTGGCTGGTAGGAGCAGTACTGTTCACCCAGGACTGTGATAGCCATGCCACCTGCTACAACCTACACATCGTTGAACAGGTATGTACACAGACGTATAATACATTCATTAACAGTAAGAATTGACTTAATGTTTCACTAAGAAATAGATGTCCAAGGCAGATCTAGATCCGGCCCAAATGAAGTAGAGCAGCAAATCTAGCCCAATTTGACGCCTCTTCAATTCTGTTAGATCGGGACAAAGGAGTCTGGATGTGGCTGACCCATTTCCCTTGTACTTGTGCACTGGAATATTCTGTACCAAAAGGGAACATGATATATAACCCCACAACAAAACCAATGATGGTCCTAGATATCTAATCTTCATGGATACGCAGAAAGGGAACATGATATATACCCTAATGGTCCCCTTCAACAAAACAAAACCAATGATGGTCCTAGATATCTAATCTTCATGGATACGCAGAAATGGGAACATGGATATATATATAACCCCTCAACAAAACCAATGATGGTCCTAGATATCTAATCTTCATGGATACGCAGAAAGGGAACACCATTTCATTGACACGTCATACCGCGCTTCTCACCACTAAAATAGAAGTCAATGTTGGTTGACTCATGGTGACCACTGACGGAGAACCCTGTCTTTTAACAGATCCTGTATATGACCTCGTTCTTCTACACATTGAACTATGTATGGACCCTGTACTCTGGGCTAAATAACAGATTCTACAGTAGCCTTCATGGATACCCAGCCCAAGTAGGTGCTACCTGACAAATGATCGTTTTGATGTCTGACACATTTGGTTGTCTGTAATTCCCCATATTCAACTGTTTGTTTAAAGTCTGGCCTCTGTTTTGTTGAAGTGCGCCACCAAACTGAGAAGTTTCAGCAAGATTGCTGCAGTCCTGTCATGGTGAGCATGGACTATTTCACAGAAAGAGTATTTCATTTACATGTATTTATTTAACCTTATTTAACCAGGCAAGTCAGTTAAGAACAAATTCTTATTTACAATGACGGCCTAGTATATGCTTGACCTCTTTAAAGTTCAGTAGATGACATTATACATCCAATAGAGGGAGTATGCTACATGTCCTGTCCTCGTTTCTCCTTCCAGTGTCCTCCCCGTGCTGCTGATGCTGCCAGTGTTTGTAACAGGAAATATGGACCACTGTTACACAAACTTCAGCCAGCCTTACAAGTAGGTCTGTAGCATGCATCAAAGTAGGAATATTATCATGGAGAGTTTATTTTGGGATAGAGATAATTGTGTCAATAAGGTTTGCAGTTTTAGTAAGGCAATCAGAATCCATATCAAGCACTTCCGTGCTAAATGTTTGGTCAATTAATAGTCATTGTTAATGTGTTTTTTTATTATACATATCTCTTGTTGATTTGAGGTGCATAACGGTTTGACTAAAGTCCCTCTCCCTGCATATTAGGTGCCTTCTAATGCACACGGAGGCACTCTTCATGTCCACTGACTTGAGCAAGATGGAGGTGGACTCAGTTTGCCGCCTGGGACACATGTACAGTATTGCCGTCTTCCTGGCAGTGTTCCTCCTCACATTTGTTGGCATTGTGGTGAGTCAGCCTATCCCATGGTTACCAGCTTATATTTATTTTATTCAAACGTATCTTGGCTTCACACGTCGTTTGTCTACACCAGGTGCTCATGGGAAAAGCACGCACTGTTTACAGACGTTGTGTGAGTTCTAGCGGTTTCCTCGGCGACAGGCAGTGGGCGTCGCTTCGTGTTCTGGACCGACACATGCTCCTCTACCCCTCTGTCTTCTTCTTCTGTTGGGGCCCAGGTAACTACAGTACTGTTCACCCAGCTCAGAATCCTAGGGCCCCCCCCCCAGCTTGCTAAATGATTTGTAGCAGATGAAAATCACATTCTCCTTTTTGATATATTGCCTTATTTACCTTTTCATTTCAGCAGTGTTCCTGGCAGCCATGATTCTGTACAACCCCAAATCAGTGGAGGGAGTTGTGGGCGTCATTCTCTACATCTTACAGGTAAAACTGCCAGCTGCTCTGAAACCGACATCCAAGACGTGTGCAACCTCAGTCCATGGCTTAACTTCTACTTCCTCATCCCAGGCCTTCACCTCATCCTCTCAAGGCCTTCTGAACTGTGTGGTGTACGGCTGGACACAGACACACTTCCGCTCAGCTAGCAAAGATGCTGTAAGGGACATGGACACCCAGACGCCACTTCTGAGATCTCAGAAGAAAGGCTATAAAACTCTATGGTCAACACCATCCCCCAAACCAGATGATATAGAAGGATCTGGTATTCTACCGACACCACATTAATTTACTATGGTGGTTGTGACACTGGCAAAATAAATGAAACAAAGCCTTTTGTGCCAGACTGGGAGTGACGGTTTGGTTTTGAATCTTGGGGACAGTACCTTGGGAAGCACCTGTTATACCAATGAAGCAAAAACACCCTCGGCTGTACACAAGGGACAGCAGGGTCCAACCAGACAGAGGCTGAACTGCTGAGGCGTAAAAAAGGGAAGAACCAGGGAATTTACAAGGAGAGGAAGAGCAGCTCTGAAACAGGATCTGAGAGCTCTGTACTTTCATAGGAATCAGAGTCACTCCCTCCCTCACTTGTTCTGACTGCATCGCTCGTGCAAACATTGTCTCTACATTAGTGTTTAGAATTTCCCACAGTAGTTGGGGACAGCCGAGGATATTTGTGAAAGGCTTTGTAACTGACTGGCATGTCTTTGATTTAGAGGGGCCCTGATTGAGCCCAACCGTGTGGAAACAGTGAGCAAGCCTGTCACTTTTCATCTTGATGGAACAAAGGCCCTCCATTCACAGAGATGCTGCTTGACGTACGAGTTTGGCCCGTGGTGTTGTGTGATGGTCGTAGATACGCAAGTGTGTGCAATGTTTAGTTTTCGCCCTACATGGACTTGGTCACAGAAATGTGACTGTAGGTTTATGCTCACTCCTTGAGTTCAATTCTAAACTTTTATCAAAGGGGACAATTATTGCCTTGCATGAGGCATGAGAGCAGGATAAATACATCACCACAACATACAATTATTTTTTTTCTGAAATGCAAATGAAACTGAATGAAAAGAATGTGGATTTCCGGTCTGTCAATGCATTGGACTTTATTTCTGTTTAACTCCATCAATATGAAATGGCCATTGCAGCTCAAATATAGTAAGTGCTGCAGCCTCATCAAAACAATAAAATATTGTTTCACTCCCACATCCGACCAGCTGCATCATGGCAGTTATCAAAGATGAGGCTGTAGTCAGTGCCTCCAGCTTTGACGAAATCAGAGACCGTCTTACTCCCTTTAAAGTTTTTGGTTTCAACTTTCTGCAAAAAGTTTTAAAAAACAATGTTTTAATCTGAACGACTGTGTATTTGCCACTACAGAGTCATTTCAATAAAAGATGCTTATGAAAGAAAGCTGATTGAATACTTGCCTTCCAGTCTCGACCCATGTGGCGTGCAGCCACCACTACAGTCTGAGAGCTGATGCCAAATCCATCCCCTTTATGGACAAGCCACTGGGAGCCATCAGCCAAAGTCACTCTGTGGATCAACAACGAAGGATTAGACATAGCGGGTAGTTTAGACCATTTCTTAATTAATAAACATGTTGCTAGATATGCAGTAACATACAACTAACTTTTGTGGGTTTATTTTATAAATATCATACACATTTCATAGCTAATATGATGTTACTCACTTGACTCCCGAGTGGCTGAGAACCCCCACCTGAAAGGACATGCCTTCAAGGGGTCTCCTCATTCTGTCTGCTTCATACACCTTGGAGTTGTACAGCTTCCTCAGGTCAGACATTTTTGATATGTCATAATTGTAGGATCCTCCACCACCTATGAGAAACGTTATAATAACACATAACAATAACATCATAATACTGTATTTATAGATATTTCTTCAAAATAGTTGTTGAAACTTACCACCACTGAAAGAGGATTCCACATTTACAAGCAAAAGGGCCAGAAGAGCTGGCAGGATGAATGCGGTTCTGATGGAGAACATGGCAGGATCCTTTTCCCAAGGATGTTGTTGTCGATACCTAATACACTTTCTGCAGTGAGATAGATTTACCTTTTTATAAACCCCAAGTTGAGACACTCCTCCCTTATTTGCTATTGCAGCACATTCTCTTCAGATAGAAAATAGTCTGGCACACAACAGTGGATTGCAAAATAGTTGGAGCACTTTTTTTTATATATAGATATTTCTTTTTTTACAAATATGCACATTTAAAGGTTATACTCTCAAACCGATTATTCATCATCTTTGAAAGGCTGATAACATAAACTTGAATTTGCCAAGATGTTGTTTTCTCCAGGACACAGGCAATGTTTGGAAAGACAATCAATTATTTATTTGACTGCTGTAAAGGGTTAACTTCTGCCTTGGAACACAGTTTAAAGTTCATTCCTGGGCTTTAGCAAACCAGGAAATTCCCAGAGTGACAACATGACAGAGCAGAACCAGAGAGCAGTACCAGAGAGCAATACCACAGCACAGAGCAGTTACCAAGAGTGTAAATACAGTCACTGCCAGTATCCTGCTGCAATACAGGATACTCCCATGTTGGGAAACAGGGGGAACGGCCAACATGTTTTGTTTTTCCATCAGGAGACCACTTCTATGAGTTGCACTGCAATCAATCTACTAAAAATCCATAAAGAAAGCAGCTATTGTAATTTACCACACAACTTTAGTCAGCACCACATTGTATGTAGAAGTTGTCTGGACGTGAACATGACTTCAGATGTGAATGATGCTGTGGCAGTCCAGGTAAAGGAAGGTCATCCGACTTCCAGCTGCCAGTGGAACCAGAGGCAGTTCAATGAATATTCTAACTTTTCCAGTGTATTGTCACTCACTGTAGAGGGAAATACAGTCACAGCCCGGTGACCATGACCCGATGCGATGGTGGCATATGTCTCTGTTGGGCACTGGGGACATCGGGGCTTCTCAGAAGGCTGGAACAGCTGGCACTCATTCCCCCAATGGCTGGCATGTAGGCGTGGTGAAGAATTGGCAGCTGCACGGACCGTCTTCGTTGGATGCTGCAAAGGAAAACAAGAGTGTAGGACGTTTAATTTCAAAATATATATAGTAGATATTTCTATAAAAAAATATAGTTAAATATACACTGAGTGTACAAAACATTAGGAACATCTTCTTAATATTGAGTTTGCCCTCAGAACAGAATCAATCGTCAGGACATGAACTCTACAAGGTGTCAGAAGCGGTCCACAGGGATCCTGGCCCATGTTGACTCCAATGCTTCCCACAGTTATTTCAAGTTGGCTGGATGTCCTTTGGGTGGTGGACCATTTAACAATATAATAAAGGATCATAGTTTTCACATGGATTCACCTGGTTAGTCTATGTCATGGAAAGAGCACATGTTCATAATGTTTTGTATACTCAGTGTATATATAGAAAGTATAGAAACTATTTGTATTGCATAATGTATCTTTTAGTATCAGAGTAATATATTTTCCTGTACTGTTCAGGTGAGTTGATGTCATCAAAGAGTCCCCTGTTCATCCTGGGCACATCCTCAGAGCACACCTGGGCTCTCAGTCTCACTTCATGGCCCTGTGGACTGGGAGGACTCAGCTCTTCCTCTAGTACTTGCATGGCGACATCCTCCAACTGGTCACCAATCTGCAAAGACCATTTCTATGTTCATTCCCAAAGTTCCACCATCTGAAATGGCATTAATGATTATTAGCTCCACAACAGATGGGTGTTCAACCTACAACGGTTAAAGTTCTGTGAATTGTTTAGACTCAAGACAAGGGATCAGAACTCACCTCTGTGATTCTCCTCCGGAGCTGCTGGTTTTCAGTCCGCAGGCTTTCAAGAGATCTGCCCTGATTGAGACTGCTAGAGGAACTGGAGGTCTCCGAATCCTCCTTGTTAAGATCACATTGTAACCAGCTATTTGGATCCACTTGGTTGGGATTGTCTTGGATTTTTACAAGCTAGGATACAAGACAGAAGCATTCAATTATATTTTTCAAGACGAGTGTTTACACCCAACATCATCTAGCATATACATCCATTTGTAAACAATATACATTGAGAAATGGAAGTGAAACGAGAACATTGAGATAAATGAGACATTTGAACATGAGAGCTCAACATGTATACAAGAGGAGGTTTCAGAGAGGAGGCAGGTGACACCTTGGGCAGGAACACCAGACACAGAGTGCAGGTACAGCAGGAGATCACCACCAAAGCCATGATGAAGAGCTGCACATTAGGGTTATACTGGGTCAGGAAGCACCCGGATGCTCCAATGATAGACATGACGGTCACGTGGTACATGCTCAGCCTTGTGTACTTGCTGTCATCGAGGAGATGGATATGTGCATGCCTTGTTCTCAAGGCCAGGAAACATCCAAGAAACTAAAGAAAATATGGAAAACCATCAACTAGATTATCAACTTTGTTTGAAAAGGATCCTGGATGTTGAACATGGTTCTGGCAATTTCTCTCACCATTAGAAGCACTTTGTAGCCATATACAATGGCGAGCCATTTAGTCAGGTTTGTACTTTCACAGTGCTTCAGGAAGTGCCTTGTATTAACATCTTCACCACCAGGAGCAGTCTGAAACACCACAAAAAGGAAAGACTACTTGAATATTTTTGATCTCCCTCAGAGGTTCACATTTACTACGACTCTACCACACGGTCGACTGCAGACCAGAGCCATTCACTACCACCACACGGTCGACTCCAGACCAGAGCCATTCCAGACCAGAGCCATTCACTACCACCACACGGTCGACTCCAGACCAGAGCCATTCACTACCACCACACGGTCGACTCCAGACCAGAGCCATTCGACTCCAGACCAGAGCCATTCACTACCACCACACGGTCGACTCCAGACCAGAGCCATTCACTACCACCACACGGTCGACTCCAGACCAGAGCCAATCACTACCACACACGGTCGACTCCAGACCAGAGCCATTCACTACCACCACACGGTCGACTCCAGACCAGAGCCATTCGACTCCAGACCAGAGCCATTCACTACCACCACACGGTCGACTCCAGACCAGAGCCATTCACTACCACCACACGGTCGACTCCAGACCAGAGCCATTCACTACCACCACACGGTCGACTCCAGACCAGAGCCATTTCGACTCCAGACCAGAGCCATTCACTACCACCACACGGTCGACTCAGACCAGAGCCATTCACTACCACCCACGGTCGACTCCAGACCAGAGCCATTCACTACCACCACACGGTCGACTCCAGACCAGAGCCATTCACTACCACCACACGGTCGACTCCAGACCAGAGCCATTCACTAGCACCACACGGTCGACTCCAGACCAGAGCCATTCACTAGCACCACACGGTCGACTCCAGACCAGAGCCATTCACTAGCACCACACGGTCGACTCCAGACCAGAGCCATTCACTAGCACCACACGGTCGACTCCAGACCAGAGCCATTCACTAGCACCACACGGTCGACTCCAGACCAGAGCCATTCACTAGCACCACACGGTCGACTCCAGACCAGAGCCATTCACTAGCACCACACGGTCGACGCCAGACCAGAGCCATTCACTAGCACCACACGGTCGACTCCAGACCAGAGCCATTCACTAGCACCACACGGTCGACTCCAGACCAGAGCCATTCAAATAAACAAGGTAAACAAAAAGGCAGTTAAAATTGAAAGGCTAACTTCAACAACGTCTGCATCCCCTACACAACAAAAGATAAGAGAGCAAGACCAAGGTTAAAATGGAAAATGTAATTGAAGTGTTACCTCTTGGCTGAACTCTTCCACTGTTCGTCTGAGTGGATCCACCATCTGCCAGCAGGTTAACAGACACAGATCGATTAGCAGCATTCCCCCGACAATTATCCATAGTTGGTCATCCTTAATAATCTGAAGAAAGAACAGAGAGGGAGAGGATGAGTATTAAATATTAGACAGTAGAGATGGTGATTAAGAGGCCTGTACTTTTTGAGTTTCTTTAACTTGATCTTTTGAACTTTGAGTTTACCTTTTCAATTATCTCCTTATTTTTGACAATTGTCCAGACCCTCCAAGTTTTCGCAAACAATGCCCCAAAGGTTGTGGTGTATCCTACAGAAAGAATATATGTGCGAATCTGTGACAAGAGGAAAACAAATTAAACCATGTGCATCCCTTGAAACAAGGGGTTCCTTCCTTATCACTGAAATGCTTAGACGTTTAAACTCATGTGTCCTCACAGGGCAAAGCAGAACAAACACTTTGTCAGTCACAAGGGATCCATCCAACCCACAGAGGAAGACGGAGGTACAGGCCAGCATCGTACCCAGGATAATGAGGTAGTTCATGGACGGACTGGACTTCTTCATGACCCTATGGGAAAAACTAAATATTGAGATCAACGGGCAGCCTTGTCTGAGCAGAGCATGTGAGTAAGTAAACTGGATAACAATGAAAGAGAGAACAACCTTGTGTTTCGATGAAAGCTACCTCAAAAAGCATCTAGTTCAATAACAAGCCAATACAAGATGCTTGGAATAATGATCATACCAATGGTTGTGATGCTTGATGTGGAAGAAGAAGAAGAAGAGTGCCATGAGCATGGCCAGGCCAGTGGTGGATAACAAGATGATGTAGAGGGGAACACTGACTTCCCACCGCTGGGAGTGTGCCCGGTCTTTAGGCGGCTGCATGCCTATGAAAGGCACAAAAAAGTAGAATGCAAAGACTGTTACAAAAACAAACATTTTTTGTGTGCTTGAGGCGTTATCATCAGATGTCTTAATGCCTTGTCCTAATAGTGTGGCCACCTACCTTGAAACTTGATTAAGTGGTTGAGTTCTAATTCTTCTGCTTCAGCATTATACTGGCCTATCTTAACCTCCCGGCCCTCTGTGGAATCACATGCAGTTGATAAATATTTCACAAAGAATGTTCTCTAAATGCGTGGAAATACACATATGTAATGTTTACCTTGAAATTGGCTTAATTTAATAGTTCCCATGCGTTCCCCATTTCTAAACATAACTTGACCCTAAAAAAAAGAAGAGGAAAAGAAACTCAATTTGACAAGAATATTTGTAAAGCACATCTTATCTTTATTCTTTTGGAGCAACGATCCATCTAAAATGGAATGTTAACACAACAGTCATGCTAACTTACAGTTACACCCTCAAAGCAAATCTCCTTCATGGAATCAAGGACCATTTGTCCAATCTCCTTGCTGCTGACTGTGAAGTTCCGGTGGATGTCATATCTCTCTCTGTGACGAACAGACTCAATGACCCTGGTCAATGCTTTCACCATCACCCAAACTCCATCATAGGCAAACCCATGGAACTTGCTGGCAACCAACCCTCTCTGCAGCAGCTCTCTGTTGTAAGTCTCGTCATACTCTTCTGGGGTCTAAATAGAAACACAAAGGTGTTTGTGTGACTTCTCTTAATGGTATTGCATTACCTTTGCTACACTGCAAATACACTGCTTGAAGTTTTCAACATTACATCCAATTTTTTTGTTATAAACACAAGTTATCCATTGGAGAGAGCATGGTACAGTATCGACAGAATATGCTGTCCGTTGCTGAAAACCTCAGTACCTACCCTTCCTGAGATGCCTTTTATCTGTCTGTTACTGAGGTGTGTGAAGTCCACAGTGATGTAGCCTTCCATTGCGGTCAGCAGGTTGTTTGAAGCACAGTTGGAGGAGTCGGCCTCCTCCCACCAGCTCCCCTGGTAACCGCCAGGGAGGATCCACTGATACCTCCCGCCAAACATGTTCAGGCTGTAAGCCTAGAAGACAAAGGTTATATGGTAATTACAAACACAAATGGTTATCATAACGATAATTCAAAAGTAATTGTGTGATGAATGCGCTGTTAAACTGCTATTAATCTTTGTCTCAAACAAGTGCTAATCATTAATGATGGCATTGTGTTGCATCGCATCATATTTTAATGTAGGTTTTCTGGTTATGTACTTACACAGCAAAATACTTTGGAGGCTGAATTCATCAAACAACCCAATAATGATTGTTACATCCATATCCTGTCGAAAGGGACATGATACAAAACAGATTGACACGCTGAGGATGCATCTGCAATTTTCTGAAATAATGCAATTCAGTGACAAATTCTAACTTTGTAAGTAAAGATGATTTGGGCATATTACTCACCTTCAATTTCTTTACATTGATACATGGGTCAGTGGACAGGCTTTCAGTTACAGCAACAATAACATCAGCCTTGATCAGTTGTTTAGTCAGATCTCTCCTTCTCTTTCAAGGACAGGACAATATAGACTTTACAATTCATACATAAGACAGCATAGTTGTCAGCAGTCTTAATCAATAGGCGAATGCCGGATAACCTTGTATCCCTACTTGTAAATGGCGATAACAGCTACATTGTACACCAAACAGGCATGTGACAGAAAGGGTTGCCACGGTCAGTGGTACCTCTGAGATCCTCTGTACATCCTGGGTCAGCGTCCCTACACGTCTCCACTTGTAGTTCTGTAGGATCTTCACAACAGCCTGATTGACTGTGTTGTCCGAGGTGACCATTCGGAAGAAGTTGGGATATTTTTTCTCATCATCTAAAACAGGCGTTGTTGCAGCAAAAGACAGCTGAAATATTGAATGCTCAATAACGTTAGGCTTGAAGAGCACTAAATCAGTATTTGAAGTACTACCAATTGTGTTATTTGCATGTATTTCACCTATTAAATAACATGCTCTATTGTGATACACAATACAACGTGATGTAAAATGGTTGCTCAGTGTCTACAATACAGTGTGATGTAAAATGGTTGCTCAGTGCCTACAATACAGTGTGATGTAAAATGGTTGCTCAGTGCCTACAATACAGTGTGATGTAAAATGGTTGCTCAGTGTCTACAATACAGTGTGATGTAAAATGGTTGCTCAGTGTCTACAATACAGTGTGATGTAAAATGGTTGCTCAGTGTCTACAATACAGTGTGATGTAAAATGGTTGCTCAGTGCCTACAATACAGTGTAATGTAAAATGGTTGCTCAGTGCCTACAATACAGTGTAATGTAAAATGGTTGCTCAGTGCCTACAGTACAGTGTGATGTAAAATGGTTGCTCAGTGCCTACAATACAGTGTGATGTAAATGGTTGCTCAGTGCCTACAATACAGTGTGATGTAAAATGGTTGCTCAGTGTCTACAATACAGTGTAATGTAAAATGGTTGCTCAGTGCCTACAGTACAGTGTGATGTAAAATGGTTGCTCAGTGCCTACAATACAGTGTGATGTAAAATGTTTGCTCAGTGTCTACAATACAGTGTGATGTAAAATGGTTGCTCAGTGTCTACAATACAGTGTGATGTAAAATGGTTGCTCAGTGCCTACAATACAGTGTAATGTAAAATGGTTGCTCAGTGCCTACAATACAGTGTAATGTAAAATGGTTGCTCAGTGCCTACAGTACAGTGTGATGTAAAATGGTTGCTCAGTGCCTACAATACAGTGTGATGTAAAATGGTTGCTCAGTGTCTACAATACAGTGTGATGTAAAATGGTTGCTCAGTGCCTACAATACAGTGTGATGTAAAATGGTTGCTCAGTGCCTACAGTACAGTGTAATGTAAAATGTTTGCTCAGTGCCTACAATACAGTGTGATGTAAAATGGTTGCTCAGTGTCTACAATGCAGTGTAATGTAAAATGGTTGCTCAGTGCCTACAATACAGTGTGATGTAAAATGGTTGCTCAGTGCCTACAATAAAATGTTTGCTCAGTGTAATGTAAAATGGTTGCTCAGTGTCTACAATACAGTGTAATGTAAAATGGTTGCTCAGTGTCTACAATACAGTGTGATGTAAAATGGTTGCTCAGTGTCTACAATACAGTGTGATGTAAAATGGTTGCTCAGTGTCTACAATACAGTGTGATGTAAAATGGTTGCTCAGTGTCTACATGTTTGCTCAGTGCCAGTACAACATGGTTGCTCCAGTGTGATGTAAAATGGTTGCTCAGTGTCTACAATACAGTGTGATGTAAAATGGTTGCTCAGTGCCTACAATACAGTGTAATGTAAAATGGTTGCTCAGTGCCTACAATACAGTGTGATGTAAAATGGTTGCTCAGTGCCTACAATACAGTGTGATGTAAAATGGTTGCTCAGTGCCTACAATACAGTGTGATGTAAAATGGTTGCTCAGTGTCTACAATACAGTGTAATGTAAAATGGTTGCTCAGTGCCTACAATACAGTGTGATGTAAAATGGTTGCTCAGTGCCTACAATACAGTGTAATGTAAAATGGTTGCTCAGTGTCTACAATACAGTGTGATGTAAAATGGTTGCTCAGTGCCTACAATACAGTGTGATGTAAAATGGTTGCTCAGTGCCTACAATACAGTGTGATGTAAAATGGTTGCTCAGTGCCTACAATACAGTGTGATGTAAAATGGTTGCTCAGTGTCTACAATACAGTGTGATGTAAAATGGTTGCTCAGTGTCTACAATACAGTGTGATGTAAAATGGTTGCTCAGTGCCTACAATACAGTGTGATGTAAAATGGTTGCTCAGTGCCTACAATACAGTGTGATGTAAAATGGTTGCTCAGTGTCTACTACAGTGTGATGTAAAAATACAGTGTGATGTAAAATGGTTGCTCAGTGTCTACAATGATGTAAAATGTTTGCTCAGTGTCTACAATACATGTAAAATGGTTGCTCAGTGTCTACAATACAGTGTGGTGTAAAATGGTTGCTCAGTGCCTACAATACAGTGTGATGTAAAATGGTTGCTCAGTGTCTACAATACAGTGTGATGTAAAATGGTTGCTCAGTGTCTACAATACAGTGTGATGTAAAATGGTTGCTCAGTGTCTACAATACAGTGTGATGTAAAATGTTTGCTCAGTGTCTACAATACAGTGTGATGTAAAATGGTTGCTCAGTGTCTACAATACAGTGTGGTGTAAAATGTTTGCTCAGTGCCTACAATACAGTGTGGTGTAAAATGTTTGCTCAGTGCCTACAATACAGTGTGAATGTAAAATGGTTGCTCAGTGCCTACAATACAGTGTGGTGTAAAATGTTTGCTCAGTGCCTACAATACAGTGTGATGTAAAATGGTTGCTCAGTGCCTACAATACAGTGTGATGTAAAATGGTTGCTCAGTGTCTACAATACAGTGTGATGTAAAATGTTTGCTCAGTGTGATGTAAAATGTTTGCTCAGTGTCTACAATACAGTGTAATGTAAAATGTTTGCTCAGTGCCTACAATACAGTGTGGTGTAAAATGTTTGCTCAGTGCCTACAATACAGTGTGGTGTAAAATGTTTGCTCAGTGCCTACAATACAGTGTGGTGTAAAATGGTTACAGTGTCTACAATACAGTGTGATGTAAAATGGTTGCTCAGTGTCTACAATACAGTGTGATGTAAAATGGTTGCTCAGTGTCTACAATACAGTGTGATGTAAAATGTTTGCTCAGTGTCTACAATACAGTGTGATGTAAAATGGTTGCTCAGTGTCTACAATACAGTGTGGTGTAATATGTTTGCTCAGTGCCTACAATACAGTGTGGTGTAAAATGTTTGCTCTCAGTGCCTACAATACAGTGTGATGTAAAATGGTTGCTCAGTGTCTACAATACAGTGTGGTGTAAAATGTTTGCTCAGTGTCTACAATACAGTGTGGTGTAAAATGTTTGTTGCTCAGTGCCTACAATACAGTGTGGTGTAAAATGTTTGCTCAGTGCCTACAATACAGTAAAAAGATACCTGTACAAGGTTCCACCCCTGTAGTGATTCAGCAATGACGGATGTGACTGATGGACACACACCTCCAAAGATCATTAAGTATTTTGGCCCAAAGCATATGGCATCAAAGTAGGCTTTAAGTCCTTTGGCAATATTACACTAAAAGACAAAGAGAAAACGAAGAGTGAACTGTCTCACTCCATTCATCATCATTATGATTCCAAATGCACTGAACAGCTTACATGTCCTTTTTTGCATTCAAATACACTACTTTTAACCTTGTTCTCCACATAAACAATGTACACCCCACTAACAGAGGCTTGTTGGTCCAAAAAACACCAGTCCACTAACACACCAGCAAACGTTACCTCTGAATCTATGATGTGAAAATTGATCTCATAGTTTCTTAGAGGAGTCTGCTGCCTGCTCAGGTCGTCTAGAGCGAGCTGGACAGCCGGCAACACGGACGCCGTAAGGTTTCCCTGCCCTGGGTTGTCTGTCAGCGGCATGATCCACAAGACTGGCAGAGAGTGGCGAACCTGGGACAGAGAAGGAACAACGACCAGCCATGAGAGAACCAGGATCTGTCCTGAGCTTGCCCGTCCACCACCACTCATCCTTTCTCCCTGTCACTTCCCAGTCTCCACTCCCTGGTGTATTTCTCCTCCTGACTAGCACACCTCCTGTAATGGAGTCAGGTCCTAGTTAAGACCCCTTAATCCTCGTCTGTTCCAGCCAGGCCATTCCACACACCGCAGCTGCTCCCTCAAGAGAATCCACTGAAGAGGATAAAGGGATAAGGTGCTGGCAGTGACTGACGAGGTTACCTACATCTGTCACTCTGATCCCACTGCACACATTCACTGATTGCTATGCTCTGGTTTTATTCTAGAAGGAACTTTTAATATAACTTTTCAATATTTTGACATTTACAATGCAGGTTATTCCCCTGTGGATTATGAAAAAATGTAGCTCCACAATCAGACGTATAGGTTAAAGAAATGGTCTGTGATTGACAGCTGATGTTTTTACAGGGAAAGAATACCTTTATGTTCAAGACCGCTCAAACCTTCAAACTCTGGCATCATTACATTATCACCACAAGATGGCAGTGCTGTTCAACTTCTCAAAAGAGCTCAAGCAGAACGTTCAATTAACTCCTTTATCCAGCAATAACATTCATTCATTTGAAAGTGTTATTGTTCTGCATGTAGTTGCAGAACAAGCTATAATACATTTTCTATAAAAATAAAACATCAAAATGACCAGTGCAATCATGTACAGGCTACACTTTATTTACTTATAAATGAGACAAAATATTGAACTTAAATATAAGAGCACAAAAAAAAAAAGTCTGAAAATTCTCAGGCTTGACCTATGAACTTAGGCACTCGCTAACATCCTCTCTCCCAGAAAGTGAGTCATAACACAATAACGGAAAAGTTGGAAAGGTTGATATTTTGTGCACTCATTGGCCGATGGGGGACTGTCTTGTGATTATAACAGGTTGGTCCAAAGGCCTCTCCCACACACAGAACACATCTCATTCCTGCCCTGCCAACGCCCCCTTACCACGACTCTGGCCTTTTCCTGGCTCTCTGGATCGATCAGTCTGTCTGACAGGGCCTCCTGGTCCCTTACCCCTGCCACCACCACCTCCCCTCTTCCTCCTGCCCCCATGTCTCTGTCCACCAGCCACCCCTGCATCCTCCTTGGCAGCCTGTGCCCACAGGGCATCAAAGTTCCCTGGAGCCTGGTATCCAGGCAGGCTGGCATCCAGGGGGTCTCTGGACAGCAGTACCCAGATAGCAGGTATGTTCCTACTGACGGTGAGGCTGTCCAGGCCTGCTGCAGGCTCCAGGGGTTCCCACACCTCCAGGACAGTGCTGAAGAGCAGCCTGGTCTGCTGGTGCAAGCCTTTCACACGGCGCTTCAGGATCTCCACACACGTGATGGCCTTGGAGACCCCCTTCCCCATCCCAGTGAATACTATCTGCCGGCTAGGCATCTTTTCCAGTGCCTGGGAGCATGGTGCTTCCTGGACCTCGGTGGTGCTACCCCCTTCTTCGCTCTTAGGCTGCCCCCCCCCTCGCCTTCCAGCGCTCTGGGCTTGACCTCCATGCGGCTCAGGGCGTAGCGCATGAGGTTGCGGATCTTGCTGCCATCCTTCACTCTAACCTCATTGGTGTCGCTGGAGAGGCCGGGGAATGGGCAGGGACAGGGCTGTTCCACCGTCCGCGCCTTACTGTAGTTCTCCATGTCACCTGTACCTTATCTTTGTAGACAGACAGAGACACAAGTACAGAATATTTGATCAACACGGTATTAGAACTAGCGTACAGTAGCCTCAGACTTTTACATAATAATCTTGCTGCCATATCCCTTAATTTTCTAGCTAAATACTCTGGCTGTAGCTGGCCAAGTACCTCATTAATAAAATACAACCACTGACGGTTTCGTTGAGATTCAATGGCCACATGCGCGCCGTGTTAATATTTTAGAGCAACGACAATGAGAAACAGTATGTGGTTGTATTTGATTACCGTTTTATTTAAAAAGGTATGGATTTCAGCAAACAAAAAAGGCACACAACAACAGAGGACAAACATAGGTACACGATAAGGGTTTAACAATTTTAAAAATGTGAAGTATCGACTGCATAGCGAATCGAAGGAGACGGAGTTTCATTTAAAAAACCGAGATCCGTTTAAAAAACGTCGCTCAACTCCGTAGAGTTGATGTAGCCTACTTGGCAAACTCTGGCTGTGCCTAGCTACTGTTAGGTAGGTGTGTCAGCCATGAAGAGACATATGCTATCTAATTAAGATTAACTTCGTCATAAAACTCACGTATTTACAAAAACCCAGTCTTAAGCATCGGGTGTGTTCTGATCAGCCCGGTTAACACAGTCAAATAAACAGTTTATTACTTACCCGAAAACATAGGACATCCGTATGTCGCAAAGGGCTCTGATCGTATGACGTTCGCCACTGCTGCAAAAAGCATTAAAGAGCCCCGGTACATTCTGGGAGTTGTAGTAGATATATATATATCTATATATATCCTTTACTTTTTAAAACATGACTGACTGGAAATAACAACAGAGTTTCTAAAACCATACTAAACCACCTTTGACATAACCACATTAGTAGGCTGGAAGTGTTTGAAGTATAATAATAAGTTGTCTCAGAGAAAATATATGTTTTAGTGGTTTGCGAGAGCAATTTCCTCGGGTTATCTATATTGCAGTAGGTTTCGTTAGCAAATTATTATAAGGGACACTTGCCAAAGATGCCATAAGTGATTAAATGTGCCAGACACACCATTTGTGTTCCTCAGCTAGAGTGTCATTAGGCTACGTCACACCCCCATAACATTGTAGGTATGTTCTGAGGGTTAGTTGTAGGTAGGTTCTGAGGGTTAGTTGTAGGTATGTTCTGAGGGTTAGGTTCTGGGGTTAGTTGTAGGTATGTTCTGAGGGTTAGTTGTAGGTAGGTTCTGAGGGGTTGTTAGTTCTAAGGGTAGTTGTAGGTATGTTCTGAGGGTTAGTTGTAGGTATGTTCTGAGGGTTAGTTGTAGGTAGGTTCTGAGGGGTTAGTTGTAGGTATGTTCTGAGGGTTAGTTGTAGGTATGTTCTGAGGGTTAGTTGTAGGTAGGTTCTGAGGGTTAGGTTCTGTAGGTATGTTCTGAGGGTTAGTTGTAGGTAGGTTCTGAGGGTTAGTTGTAGGTAGGTTCTGAGGGGGTTAGTTGTGAGGTATGTTCTGAGGGTTAGTTGTAGGTAGGTTCTGAGGGTTAGTTGTAGGTAGGTTCTAAGGGTTAGGTTGTAGGTATGTTCTGAGGGTTAGTTGTAGGTAGGTTCTGAGGGTTAGTTGTAGGTATGTTCTGAGGGTTAGTTGTAGGTAGGTTCTGAGGGTTAGTTGTAGGTAGGTTCTGAGGGTTAGTTGTAGGTAGGTTCTGAGGGTTAGTTGTAGGTATGTTCTGAGGGTTAGTTGTAGGTAGGTTCTGAGGGTTAGTTGTAGGTAGGTTCTAAGGGTTAGTTGTAGGTATGTTCTGAGGGGTTAGTTGTAGGTATGTTCTGAGGGTTAGTTGTAGGTATGTTCTGAGGGTTTAGTTGTAGGTATGTTCTG